>NC_065529.1:7181013-7245415 GCF_006386435.1 Epinephelus moara
CAAACACATAAGCCGTGAGCCTGCTCCGCCTCAAGCCGGTCGCGTCGCACCATACGCCCGCCGCGAGCCGTTCAGCACCGCGGACAGTCGGACTAATGGGATGTCGAACCAATGGGCTGTCGAACCAATGACATGGACCCCTGTGATTTCACCGCATTGGCGCCCATTGTGCAAAGTTTGAAGATCTTTTTGCACACGCTGCAAAATGCCTCTCCGGGTTTACCGTCTACGGGCTTTAACCAGGTTCTGAATAGTTCCTCATCCAACCACTTCTGCTGAAACTTGCATTTTCCCATTTTTCCGACATTTGCTAATATTCCCTCCGCTCTTTCGACACAGCATGAGTACCCTCACAGCACGCTGCATTCCAAGCATCCGGTGTTGTGACTTCGTGCACCGGCCGTAAACAATAGCCAGTTAAAGGGTTCTGCTGTCAATCATCACATTATACTTCCGATCAAAATTATTAAATGTTTATATAATCAAAATAAATCATGAATAACAATGGGTTTTTTTTCCATCAAGTGTGTTTAATTTTTTAATGCCTCTGGACATCGAATTTAATGCTTTTTAATGCCATTTATGGCCTTAATTTTTGCAAAAATCTATTTAATGACTTTTAATGCTTTTTAATGACCCGCGGAAACCCTGGTATACTATCGGATATTAATATACACTTTCAACATATTGTACCACAATAGCCGTAATTATTATTATAATATTATTACTTTAATTAATGTTGTTGTAAGCTATTAACATTACAGTCTGTCCTGCATCTCTCTCTGTCTCTGTCTCTCTTTCTGTCTCATTGTGTCATATGGATTACTGTTGATTTCTTTTGTTCTGTACGACATCTATTGCACGTCTGTCCGTCCTGGAAGAGGGATCCCTCCTCAGTTGCTTTTCCTGAGGTTTCTACCGTTTTTCCCCATTAAAGGTTTGTTTTTTGGGGAGTTTTTCCTTATCCGCTGCGAGGGTACTAAGGACAGAGCGATGTCGTATGCTGTAAAGCCCTCTGAGGCAAACTGTGATTTGTGATATTGGGCTTTATAAATAAAATTGATTGATTGATCGATTGATTGATTGATTACATAGTTAGTATTGAGACTAAAGTTAAAGCTTTTTTATTGATGCTATTTTATTAATGCAGTAATTTTATTGTAATCTAGAACAGACTCAGGAGCTGTTGGTAACATTTATTATGTAAATTGCTTTGTTGCAAAACTGACAGGACTTTCAACCGCTCCATCTGCCTTTGGCTGCAGGTTCTGCGTACTCACATCTTGTCACTCTGCTTCATCCAGACAACAATATTATTTTCTTAGCCGGAGTGAGTCATCTCCTGCGCTGACATGATTCACTGTGACTGATGCAACTATTTACAAAGACAGCCGACAAGGATTATGGCTGTCTGAGATGATAATTAATCACCACAACATTCAATCTATATATTGCACCTTACCCAGCCCTGTATGCGCATTGAGCAACTTCACCTTTATAGCAGGTGCACCACACAGTCTGTATGCAGAAGACCAAGTGATGGACACTGGTTATTGAGAATGTGTTACAAACACAGCCCAAGTGTTTCTGAAGCAGATAAATTATAGTTTGTCAGATATAAAGGTAAAACACAAAAAAATGTAAGATTGTTCACAAATTGTTGTTGACATTGTTGAGGGGTAAATATGGGGCAAACCACATGCTGCATTTTTTACTATACCATTAGCTGCAGCTAATACCCAACAAGTCCTATACCTAAACAACAAAATGGTAATTTGTCATTAGCTTCCAAAATCAACTGTTTTCTGGTCTGCCACTAATATGATGAAGGTTTCAAATTTTATGGAAGATTGACTCATAGTTAAAATAAAGCAGCAGTCACTAAATTGAGTGTTAAAGACTTGAAAAAATAAGGCTATCAAACAAAAAGAATACACAAAATAGTAAATTATATATTCCAAGCAGTGGGGAAAAAAGAACTGAGAAAAACTACATATTATTTGGGGAACTGGGTCACCTCAAATATCCTCAGGCCATCACCTGCACATCGGAGTTGGTTCAAGTCAGAAATCCAAAGACTTACATTAACATTTTGAATTGTTCATATTGTTATGTAACTGTATCAGATATGTCCTGCATTGCATCAGTGTCTTCTTATTTTATTCAACAATAGATTTATTACCCCCGCCAAGGCGGTTATGTTTTCGCTGGCATTGGTCTGTTTGTCTGCAAAATAACTCTAAAAGTTCTGAACAGATTTTGATGAAATGTTCAGGAAAGGTTGATAATGGGACAAGGAACAGATGATATAATTTTTGTGGTGATCGGTTGAAGTGAAGTGGATAAAATAATAAAATGGCGGGAAATCCGAGCTGCTTGGCGGAGGTCTGCGCTCTCCGAGTGCTCTAGTGTTCTGTATGATTTCTAAGTCTTCAAGTTTGACTTGATGATATGTGATACCTACTTTGTTTATAGCCCCTTTCCCACTGGACAGAAAACCCACTAACACCCACTGGATTTTGTATTTCATGGTAAGGGTTACCATCAGCATTCATTCCTTAGCAGGGGCGTCATAAAGGGGAAAACTGAGAATGGTTACTCATTCTCACTACCAGCTCGTGACATTTTGCCACTTGTTCAGTGGACTTTCACATCTACATATGATGCATTAGATATCCTGGATGCGTCTGTGGTTGATGTTTTGGAATGCCATGTCAATGTATAACTGTTACATACATTGTGTCTTTTGAAAATACACCTCAGTTTTTACAGGAGATGTACAGTTTCTGCTCGTTAGAAACATTTATTTCCTTTTGCAACAAAAGCATGTGGTTAGGGTTAGAAAAAAACATCATGGTTTGGCTAAACATTCACAGGAGAAGCAAACACTGGCTCATCCACCTCCCCTCCTGCCTGCCCTATAGTGACTTTCCAGCTCCTTAATTTATATTGTTTTCTGGCAGCATTTCAAACTGACACCGTCCAATGGCATTGCAAACTGACACTGCCTTGCAGCGAGTCATACAGCTGCACAAGGATGGCTTTTATTGTTGGTGTCTGACATGGAAATCACTGACCAAGCGGTGGTATTTGACGACTTTAAAATGAGAATAGGTTGGATTATCCTGGGCCCCAATGGGAGGGCCCTCTGAAAGCCTGGCATAATGGTTAAACTTTGTATAAAACAATAGTGGAAGCTCTCTTAGGCCCCTGTCACCCCTTTAAAGGGACTTAATAGTTTTGAATCCTGCACTAGGATTTGTCTCTAAACGCAGCTAGAGCTGAATGAGTGACTACTTATGCAGCTGGAGCAGCAATGTACAATGTCATGTCTTTCCCTAAAAAAGGGAAATAGGGGTTCCAAAAAAAAAGAAAGAAAGAAGGAATGAAAGCAAACTGAGTTGCATAAGAGAAACATGTATCAAGAGAAGAAGACTGCTTATGCATAGGGCCCAGAATTTGGTGCTACACCCCTGCTCCCAGGACAAATGACTGCAGTAATCACGTAAATGTATCCCGGACCAATTAATTTTTGCCATTTTTGCGGTGCGATGCAATGAGACACAATCACACATTCCATCCATCCGCCCCTCCATCCAAGCAGCGCGAGAACATTGTTCGAAATTAGTCAGCACCGAGTTTAAAAGAGAGACTGAAAAAGTAACACATATATATAAAAAAGTAACCAGCCTTACATTCTCACTGGCCTCCATGCTTCTCCCCACTGACCCTGTTTCCTGCTGCATTTGTGAAGTTGAATGTGACACACCAGTAAAAAATCAGAAAGGCATACTTGTTTCCACTCTGGTCTACTGGCAATGGGAAAAGAGTCCATTGCCTATTTTAAGCAGATTTCCCCACATTTAAAAAAACCCCTGCATAAACACACTTTTTTTTGTTGGAAAAAAGTATATGTCACCAGTGTGTTCACCACATTTCCCCTGACATATTTTCTCAAAGATTAAGAAGGCGGCACTTTTTTATTGTTATTTAGGCTCCTTTGTCCTGAGGGGCCAAACACCTCCTGTTATTCATTCATCTGAAACTATCAACTAAACACCTCTGCCCTGGCCAATCACTGATGAGAATTACCACAAATCGACCTCTAATAGACCACAAAAGCCAAGTTTGCCACACATTAAGGCGGCTATAAAGAAAGCCCAAAGAGTTGCTATTAAGATTGACATATGAGCTCGACGTTCATTTCTACAATGACATGCTTGAATAACTGTCATGATGGCAACATGGCATAAACACCAGATGTCTGAACAGATGAGCTTTTTTCCCCAAGAAAGACAAGTGTGTGCAATTGTGGGTGTATTTCAGAGTCAGAGTTGCTGTTGCCTGATTGTGTAGCTTCTTTATCTCTAATGATCTCCACCAGGAGAGCAAAGCCACTTCTAAATGACTGACGTCTGAGCAGGAGGGATTTGATCAGAGCACCACGGCAGCATCTGATGTGCCAAAAATGCTGCTATCAATAAGCAGCACAAAAACCCCGACTGCTTCTCCCCCTGAGGAATTGAAAAATATGCAAATGTCTCCTGACAGATACTGTGTCAGAACAAAATGCAGTTGTGTGATGTCTGGCTGTGTTGATGTAAAATAAACTCACCTAAGACCATCTTATGCCAATTTGACCTTGGTCTGTCAGATCTGAATATCTCCATGTAAACAAGTAACAGCTGCCGCTGTGGGTCTGAAGTCAATGAGAAGCTGAACACAAATATCTCTAGAGACTTTCCAAATTCCAAACCTCGTACATTATATTTGGTGCTATAGCTGGATAAACCAGAGGAAGTACAATTTAAATTGGGAGAGAGACGAAAACCTTCATCTTATCTTACTATGTAATAGTGCTGCACAATTAATCTAATCGCAATTGCAATCGCGATATCAGGCTGTGCGATTACATAACCGCATAAAAGGCTGCGATTTGCAATTTAATGTGAATAAATGTTAACGTGTGTGCCTGTGAACGTGACGAGGGGGGGCACTCCCCCTCCTGGGAGCCAAAATGCCCTCCTGGGAGCCAAAACGCCCTCCTGGGAGCCAAAATGCGCATTAAAGTGCCCTCTTGGCAGCCAAAATGCCCTCCTGGGAACCAAAACGTTCCCAGGAGGGCCCTCCCAGGAGGGCTAAAGTGCCCTCCTGGGAGCCAAAACACATGCTAAAGTGCCCTCTTGGCAGCCAAAGTGCCCTGCTGGGAGCCAAAACGCACGCTAAAGTGCCCTCTTGGGAGCCAAAACGCGCTAAAGTGCCCTCCTGGGAGCCAAAATGCGCGCTAAAGTGCCCTCCTGGGAGCCAAAACACACACTAAAGTGCCCTCTTGGCAGTCAAAGTGCCCTCTTGGGAGCCAAAACGCACGCTAAAGTGCCCTCCTGGGAGCCAATACGTGCGCTAAACTGCCCTCTTGGCTGGTTAAAACATGATAAACTGCCCTCCTGGGTGGTAAAAACACGTGCTAAAGTGCCCTCCTGGCAGAGTCCTGCACTGGGTCGCGTACCCGCGGGTACCCAACGGGTAAACAGACAAAAACAGCTGATTTGTGGGTGGTTTTTTAAAAAACATTTTTTCCCGGGTTCGGATCTGGGTGGAAAAAATAACATGCGGATCGGATCGCGGGTTTTAGATAAACACATCAGTCATTAGTTCGGTAAACTACGGATAACTATCTTGGTCATTATTTACTCTCTGAGGATCGCCTCCGCTATTTTGCAACGGTCATTGGTTCAGCTGTTT
Source organism: Epinephelus moara (assembly GCF_006386435.1). Lineage (NCBI taxonomy): Eukaryota > Metazoa > Chordata > Actinopteri > Perciformes > Serranidae > Epinephelus > Epinephelus moara. Next base: position 7,186,756 of record NC_065529.1, read on the forward strand.
ACACGCGTTTCACCATCTAATAACACAATTTGTGATTGGACGACAGAATCAACATGGCTGCCACCGTCTAACAAGCGCCGCTTCCAAAACAGTAAATAATTATTTAGGTATTTGAGAAATAAGTGGATAAAACGTACAACTATCACTTTATAATGTTTCTGAAGTGTTTCCCTGATGGATTACTTCTCTCCTCGATGGATTCTAAAAACACGTGACGGCTCGTAACTGCTGAACGTCGCTCTGGACAGAAAGTAAGTCTATTATTACACATGTAAAGTTCCTTTACATAGATTAAAAGTTTAAAAGCATTAAACGTAACAAACGAGTGCTTTTACACTCGTATGGGAGAAGAACACAGAGGGTTGATGATGGAGCTGAAGTCAGGTTTTTATTGTGAGAGCTGCTTCATTCAGGTCGTTGTTTACTTACTGGCACCTTAACTGTGGCGATATGCTGTTCAATATTCAGCCAATATGACCCAAAATGATTACTTTAAATCCGGGTTACGGGTCGGGCTGTGGGTCGTGTTTCAATGGGTCCAACCGGGTTGCGGTACTAATTGGCCTGATGCGCGGGTTTGCGGTTCGGGTGCGGGTTTGTATGTTGCCGGGTCGGGTCGGGGCGGATCTTGAAAACTGGACCCGTGTAGGACTCTGTCTCCTGGTTGGCAAAACACACTAAACTGCCCTCTTGGCTGATTAAAACATGATAAGCTGCCCTCTTGGGTGGTAAAAACATTACTGTTGCAATGGCTTTTATGTTGGGCCCTTTTTTGATCTATACTGAGCCAGAACTATATCTCACAGAACCAGTTTGGATTATCTGGTGCTAATATGGTGTTAAAATGCACTAGAATACAGGAAATGGCATCTACTTAATTGAAAATTTTATGGGGGAGGACCCCCAGACCCCCCCAGGGATTTATTTCCTTCATACATCCATGTCTCTGTGTGTTCTTCACAGTCCAACGTTGAATCTGCACAGTTCTCGTGGATGCTGATCCTAACTACAAACTAACTCGAGTAGTCTGTCTAGTTAGTCTGTTTTAAGGCTATATAATGTGCCATTTGTATAACATATAAACATGTCTAAAGTGCCCTTGAAAACACACGGAACTTAGAGCCCTCTTCAGTGGCGAGAACACGCTGTATGTGCCCTTTTTTTTTCTTTTCGCCCCTGCCCTTCAAAAAGTCTGTGCACGCCACTGGTGTGGAGTTTGTTGACATTACACCCACAAGCTATCCTGGGTGTGTGCAGCACGTATGGTCAGGTGACCACCCGGCGTGCAGCAGTGACCAACATATACGCTGAAGAAGAGCATGAGCACGACCAAGAACAGGCTGAGTTGGTGGCAAAAAAACGCAACGTCTACTATATGGCGATACTTTGGATTCAGGTAGGGCAACATTTAACAGAAAGACGTGCTGTGTAAAAGTTTAAAAGTTAAACGTCCCGCGGCGACAACACCACCAATCTGTATCAGCACTTGAGACAGCACAAAGAAAAGTAGGAAGAATGCATGCGAGAGAAAGCCGAGCCGTGTAACGTTAAAGACAAAGAGACAACTGAAAGACACCTGAGCCTCATAAAACAACAAAGCACAGTTACGCAAACATTTAAGTGTCACGGGGAAATCACAGACTCCATAACAAACGATATGAAAAATTTAGCAATTTTGCTCGGTTTCGGCCCACTTGACATGCTGCTGTGTTGTGCTATGGCGTGCTGGAATTTGTCATTTACGTGACAACGCCTGAACGCAACACAGGCTTGCTCCGCTGTGGGTACAGTGCCGTGCTGCGCTGCTGTGTGAGCAGCGTGTTTGACTATGCTCAGTCTGTTGATGGTCTTGCACTGTCCATAACAATGTCAGGCCAAGAGGGAGTGAAACCAAAACAAACTTGTTACAAGATTTGATCCAACATTTGGGCTCTTTAACAGAAATGTTTCCTGATGGTTTACTGTTCACTGGCGCACCAAAAATATGCTCTGTTCTTTCAGTGTTTGATTTTGTTGTTATTGTGCTAACTGGCTTACTAGACAAGAAGACAGTCTTCCAGTTTCCCATTTTGATTGGTGAACACAGACTACCGCCATCTGCTGGTGTGGGGAGTTATTTACTCTCATGCAGGCACAGAACATTACATGCTGGTTGGTTGTTCACAGTGTGTTCATGTGCAACTGTTTGGCCGGGGGCACAGGCGACCAGAGGGGATGCAACAGTTGACTTTGTTGCTACCAGTTCTTTGGAGTCGGTTTTTACAAGCGAACACCTAGCTGACATCAGCTTCACAGCTAAGAACTTTTTAATGAAGTTGTTTTAAAAACACATTTTAATAAAATCATGACTTTTGTAAATGTAAAATATTTTACTTTGTTGTTAAATTGGCATTACATTTTTTTCAATGACTTGGTCCCACCTCTCTTACTATATTAGCAAACCAACACAGGCTTTATATGGTTACAATAGGCAAAGTTAATTTAGATTCACTGTTCACTATGCCCAGAACTATAGTGACCTTACAGGGGGGATGTATTTTCTTCGCAGTCTAAACAAGGTACTGTTCAGACACCAAATTATTACATTGGCATTTGCAGGATGTAACCTGTACATTTATTTCAGTAACCAGGTTATTTTCACTGCTTAGATATCATGTAAATTACAGAGCACTACTGTTTATTATAGGCAAAAGTTTCAGGGTGATTGCAGGGGATACATCTCCCTCAGTATATAAAACATGTGCATTTGTCCCCCCTAAATGGTAACACAAAGGTAGACTGTCAATGCCTAAAGTGGCAGTCCTCAAAAGCAGTGGTTGCAATCTGCCATAAAACGGAAAGAAGAGGCAGATAGCGACAGATAGTGCAGAGAGAGCAGGCTGCTGCTGGAGCCTGCAGGAGTCCGGGGGGAGGACTGGAGTAAACACAGAAAAAGCTACTCTAATGTAGTCACAAATTACTGAGAGAATAAGATAAATCAAAGGCAGAATTCTAGTCTGTAAGCTACGATGGAGTATGAGGGCCACTGTTCGAAAAAAAAGACTAAGAGATTTTGAGAATAAAGTCCTAACACAATAGGCTGCTTTGAGTCACATGTAGATGTTTTAGCATTTTCTGTCAGGCTACTGTAACCTTCAGTTATTTTCACATGCAGAATTTGTATGTGTCTTTCCAGTGACCAGTAGCTCTGTGTCACTGTGTCTGTGCCACCTTCATTTATAAACACCTGTGTTCTGTTAAGGACTGTCTCCAGACTTCAGGATGCTTCGAACTGAAAAGCTGAGGGAAGTGAGTGTGAGCAGCACTTTATTGGAGGTGGTGAACTTAACATTTGTGTGGACAACAAGATACACAATGGTGACATTTATGGATTTGATCATACAGTAAGTGTTGGTAAGTGTTCCCAAACAGTGTTCTGTCTCTGTCGGTCTGAATAGAATAATGTACAGTAGATTGTAGGATTAATTCTCACCACATTTTTTTCATTTTTCCCTCAAAATATTATAACTTTATTCTTAAAACCTCAGAGAACACGAATAAGTGGGATATATTTTGCACACATGCACATTTAAAGATGTTACTTCACCAAACAAAAGTCACAAAAGAGGAGGGAATAAATCATGCCTACATGTTTACGCAGCAGAGATAAAATAATTATTTGACAGCAATACAGAATGCCTGAGAGCATTACTGCATTTATTGCATTATATTTTGAACTGTGCCCTGCTGCCTACATTTTCTGATTTCTTTTACATAAATAAAGACATTTCTACCATAAATTGGTGCACAATCATTCACCAGAATGTAAGATATAATTGTTTGATGCTCAACATTTCTTGGGGGGAGTACATACCCTCTACTTCATATGTGTTTCCCCATAAGTTGAAACAAAACCTTAGCCCTTGCTGTTCATTACTATTTTGTTAGGATGTAATGGTACCCCAAATGTACAGGCTATTAAGTCATACCCCAGTTCAGGAGACATGGTTTGGTGTCAGTTTGATCCAATAACAGGTAAAAGTAGCACGCACATCCCAAAAAACTTAATGCTGGGTGCTGGACCAAAAGGTAAGTATGGAATAAAAGATAAAGTCCGCACACCAGAAGCTGCTCCTTGAACAATTTATTCATGTGTTACGTTTCGGGCCCCTGCCCTTCATCAGACATGAAGTGAATGTGAATACACCTCCATATATACACACACAACCCCTTAGGGTCACCTGACACAATCAGGTGATAAACCACAGGTGTGAGAACAATAATAATAATTATCAAACAGAAAAGAAAAATATATATTTCTGATTGATGAGAAACAATCTTTAAATGCAGTACAATGCAACAATGCTAGAATACCACTTTACAAAGGTTCTATAAGAAAATCTTTAAGAAGGTTCTATAAGAAAATCTTTAAGAAAATCTTTAAGAATTTGCGCAGGTATAAGGCCTGCAGTGCAAATATAAATATAAACAAGTCCCACACACTTTAAATATCACATAAAGAAAAACATCAGGTGAAGACCATCATAAATTTATGCGATATCAAAAGGGAAAAAAATGTTCTGTAGAGGCGTCTCTAATAAATATCAAACACAGTGATATAGCAAGTGCAGACAATATGAGAAACATAGTGTCAGTAGTGTCATGGTGTCAGTTTGATCCAGCGGAATAAAAAATAAATAAATGCTTAAGAGAGATAGTAGAGCAAGTTTCAAAAAATATTTTGCCCACTGGCAAGTTTGGTAAACTATTTTCATTATTTAAAAAAAGGAACATTTTGAACACTTGTGTATTACACTGTATGAAGACTTAACAAAAACTTTTCCAAAAGGCAACAGGTCACAACAGGCCTTAAAATTGAAAAGCATTTCTTACATCGTAAAATTGAAAACAGGAAATCCACAGAATAATAAAAATAAAAGTTGTGATTGGGAGGAGTATTTCACTTTACCCCACCTTTGCTATATTTAAAAAGCACCAAAACATTATTCATCCTGATCATGGGCAACTCTGGGTGGTGCCATGTGCATTAGCATTGTAGCTAACCAGTCGCGATAATATAAACTTGGACTGATGGTCTAATGTCATTTTTTTTCATCATCTACGTCATTGATCAACGTAAGAGCTAAACAGAGGCAAAACAATACATTAAACTTTGCCTTGATAGCACCAGAAAGTCAGCAAATACACTAAAAACTCAACACTGTTCAACAATTAGACACAAATAAATGCAGTTAATACTTTGTTGCCCTCTCAACTGGAGTTAACTTCTATTAAACTCTCCCCGTTTGTTGTTATTACTTGTTTATCTTCCGTGTCGTTTATCTTCTTCTTAAAGTCACTGCATGGTTTAGTCTATTTCAGTTTGTTAACCGTGTGTCTACTGTCTTCTCAAAATAAAAGCACTTCCATTGTCTCTAAAAATAACAAAAGCAACTTAAATACATGACAAATGCAAATTTAACACATCAACAACTGAACATTGGGGGTCAAAGCATGTTGGATGTGTTTTGACTGAGTCCCCAGGAATGGAGCTGGACCTTGAAGTCAATTTGACATAGTGGCCAACCCACATAATTAAGACTTCTGGGTCCACCATATGATGCCAGTGGACCCAAAAAGACCTTCTCGTCTACAAAAAACAAACCCAAAAAAAATTTTTTTTTGAGGTACATTTATGTCCCAGTATGAACGCTTAAGTAGACTTTATTCCAATCATTATGTCACAAAAGTTGTAAAATTAACTAAAAGCCAAAACACAGTTGTTACTAACTGTCATGTGTGTCATGTGAGTGAGCCTAAGACCAAGCAGTTGAGAAGTGGAGTTAAAGGACACACTAATGTGCTCACTCTGTGGGACCATGGATGCCCAAGATCCAGGTTATTTTATACCTGGAATTCAAACTTTTTTTGTCCTCATGTGCCACTGAGATGTCGAACAGGGCCCCGCCTCACACACTCAAGTTCTCTTTATACATCCCTGCTTTCTACTCACATACCCAAGCCCCAAGGAACAGTGCCAGGCTTTGAAGCCAATTTTACATACTGGCCAAAGGTGGAATCACAAGAGCATCACAACCCCTGCAAAATATCTTGTGTCACTATCGGGATTTGATCCATTTGGTCCATTAACATTTTGAAAGTCTAGGAGAGCCACATGATTAAATTATTTTATTCCTATTCAAGTTAGCAGATGGTCAAAACTGAAGTTAGCCACTTGGCTGCGCTTGGGTGCTCGGCTGTGCTCGGCTGCTCTAAGTAGCTAGTGTGCCTGCTCTTTGGGCCCCACAGTGCAGAAGATCCAGGAAATGTCATACTGTCGAAACTGAGTTTTTGGCTTAATGTGCCACTGAGCAACTTTCACAGGAATGAACAGGACCCTGCCATGCTGTATCCAGGTCTCATCATACATCCATACACATACCCAACAATGGTGGAGCAACGCTGGCACACTGTTGTCTTCAACGTAACTCTCTCCTATTGCTGTTGTAGCTGACTGGGAAACAACAGGTGGATCTGTCAGCTCTAGCGTTTTACTCCGCAGTGTTACTGACTCATACACCAATCCGCTGGTTGCGCTAACCTCAGTCTATGTTGCTAACAGTGTACAGCAAAAAGTAAACTTTGGTACCACATAACGTGCATCAGTCCATACCATGTATTCCATGTGTCACTAAAAATGATGACAATACAAACAATTGCCATCCAATTAAAATCCAGCTGAGACAAAAGGCCTTCCTGTAATCAGTGCCAATAATTAACTTAGGGTAAAAACACTACATTGAAATCTCTGATGCTAGTACATTGGCTGACAAATAAATGACTCTTTCAAAGACTCATATCTTAAAGAGAAGAAACATCAGACCAGGCTGACTGCAAGGGCAGAATAAATTAGTCACACCACAGATATTTTATTGCTCATCTTGTACTGTAATTTTAATGGAAATAACTAAATTAAACTTTCGAAAGGTCCGTCCTAAAGAACCACTCTGAAATTACAGCATGTACCTGATACTGTAATTGATTTGAAGTAGCTGCTTCGGTACATTTGTTGTTCATTGTAAAATTGATGGAATTAAGGCACAAATCCAAATCCTCCAAGCCTTTTTTCAGATGCTAATTGCAAGTAATTACAGTCTGCCGATTCAACCCCTGAGTAGGTAATGGGGGTCTCTGTGTGAGTGGTAATACAATGTCCCACTTATTAAATGCTGCACCATTTTCCTCCCTTGACATTCACCTTCTTCACTGAGGGGGTGTAATAAGCAGGCCTATTTTTCACAGATGTCTCCCTTTATTCATGTTGACCGCAAAATTGCTGCTATAAAGTCACTGAAGAGGCTATTTTCAGGATTCAAAATTGAATTGAATTTATTTGTTAAATGAAATTATATTTAATTATGTAGCAGAGTGTAATCAAACTACTGAGAATTTTTACCATAATTGTTTTCTTATCGACAGTGTAGTATTATGAGCCATTAAGAAAAAATTAGTAGATTTTTTTTATTCCTGTGTTTCACTCTTTCAGTTCTTCATTTGTAACCCTGAAATATTTCAAAATGTGGTCATTTCATACTTTTCAGTCTCTAGTTAGTTTATTTCTTCCTCTGGAGAGCCAAAGGTCTGTCTTCTCTACACCAACTACAGAGTAGTACACACTGAAAAGTACTTGCCACAGTTTCTCTGCATTTAATACGGATAACTGTGGTCTTTATGTTTTCTGATGATGGGAATATTGCATTGTTTGTCATTGCTTTTTAAAACTGTTACAAATGGCCGTATGATTCATGATGTTAATGATTTTTATGACAAGTTTCTGATCAGCCACTGCCACAGTTGAAATTCAAGAGTTGTTGAGGACAGACCTTTAACAGGTTTTGTGCCTTGAGGCCAGGATATGCTTGAAAGTACAAAGTCCGTGTCAAAAGGCATAAATGTTAATACCTGTCCAGAATACCTCAACAGAAAAGCTTGCCAATATAGAGAGGAGTGAGACACTGTCAGTTGTTCAATTGTGTCCAGACAGTTGAGGTTACACTCAAATCTTGCTTGCTCTCAAACCTCTGCACATCAGATCAGTTGCTACATGAGATGGGCACTCTTGTCCAAAGTTTTTTCTTCAGAATGAAACAAAAGTTGCCAGTCTTTGGAAAGGTGCTGGGGGAGGGGGTTTCATATGCTGCTGATAATCAGACTACAAAGAAACATTATGATGACAAAAGACTGAAGTCAGAATTTAAAACATTTTTGTGATGAGTTCTCAAGATACTATGGAAAGTCCAGCTGCCAAAGAGAGATGAATGTTTGGGTACAGAGTAGCCTGCTGCCTCGCGCGCATCAGATTCAAGCCAACGTTAGAAGAAGGGGTGGGGCCCCTATTAAGGGGGTTTCAGAGCTGCGGAGCTGCAGAGGTGCCGTTGCACTGGGAGGTTTAAGATGGTTGTCATTGCAAATGTGCCTAATATGAATGGCCGTCAGAAACCATTTTCGAGTTTAGGGGCCCCAAGCAATTGCCTGGTTTGCCTGTCCTGCCTGGGCACCCCGAACGTATTTTAACGAAAATACGTTCGGGGCTAGAGTCAAAACATCCGGGGCTAAAGCCCTGGAAAAAATGCTTGGTGACGCCACTGAATGTATGTAATATTCATTCGGTGTGCAAAACAAAAAAAAACATGTTGGCCATTCCTAATAGTTCATTTCAAAGCCGATATTGGCCAATGGCCAATGACGTGCCAATATTATCATGCATTTTTTGTGAGGAGTTTTTACCAACACCGCCACCAGGCCAAAATGCCTCCCGTCAATGAAAATTGTCAAAACTCTGAAGAGTAGATGGCCAAAATGTTGCCAGTTTAGCACCGCCTGGGTCTGGTGGGAGCTAGTTAGCTGCTCATGCAATGATTACCACTAGTAATTGCATTTTGACCCAATAGTGTTGGTTTGGAAACACTGCGTCTCAAGCAGGTTGCCCTGGTGAATAAGCAACTCAAATTCAAGCCACAAATTCCATTTTAGCATTTTTAACTATGCTATCACTGTTGGCTCTGTTAGCACAGTTAGCACTGTCAGCACGACTAGTGGTGCTAGCATAGTTAAGGATGGTAAAAGGGTTTTGCGGCTCAAAATGGAGTCACTTACTCACCCGGGGCTACCTGGAGGGTAGACCAGACGGTGGCCACCATGTTTCTGCAGCAATGCTGTCCTGCCATGAGGCGCCATTACCAGTGGTAATCATGACTGAGTAGCACTGCTAGCTAGCTCCCAACTGACCCTGGTGCATCCCAGTGGGGAGCTGCAAAGGTTTGCTAGCCAGTGGAGACTAAGAGGGTGGGCATTATGTTTCTGCGTGTTGATGTGGTTAGTTGGCTGCAAAGCCAACAGAAAATAATATAAAAGGCAAAACATTAATATCACAAAACATTAAAATTTCCCCACCCTTGGTTCACACTACACGACATTTCTGTCCATTCTGACAGTCACTACTTCACATTAGGCAATTGTGGAGTCATAAAATCGTGCCGTGACTTGGCTGACAGACATGACACACTACATGATGGCCCACACCAATTATCCCTGGTCGTCTTTCATGACGTGTGTGATGTCATCGGGTTATTCTTGTCCTATTTTTATTACTTTAACTATTATTTCAGTCACTGTGTCTGTTCATGTGCCAGCCGAAATGTTATTGTAGTAATGTAAAAAAATGCCAGTAGATGGCAGGAGCTACATTTGAAGTACCATACGCAAACATACAAGTCACTGAATCCTCCACAACAAGTTCCTTCAAATGTTTCACATTAAAAGCCTATTTAGAAAATGAAGGGATTCTCTCAACGGAAATTAAAACAGGCTTTTAATGTGAAACAGTGCAGGAAGTGTTGATTTTGAAATGACGGTGCGATATGTTAACTTTACAAAGACAATGGAGCGGATAAAAAGTAAATATATAAACACACAGAGGGATTAATAAATAACGGACCGTCTATAATGTAGTCTGTTTCAAATTCAGCCAGGAGCCTCTGCAGTTGTGGTGAGTAAAAGCCTCTATTTTCTTACTTTATGTCCGTCTCCATTATGAAGAAATAACAGTGTTTGCTAGCTTGATGCTAATGGCAGTACTCAGCGGGTTGCTAAAGTGCTTCTGCTGTTTCACGCCGGCATTTTCCCCTTTTACTCTGTGTGGTAACATCCCTAGAGGAAATATCAAAAAGGCCAGGGTGTTGTCCTACAGATTGTTCAATGTGACAGCTGTGACGGGAGCAGTCGTGAACAACAAAAAGAAAATCAAACATGCTAGACTTTCTGGTGGGACATCGTGAGGCATCTCAGATGTGGGGTTGGTTGTCATTAACTGATGACACACTACACGAGATGAAACGATGGATTATCGTGTACGACACTCTTTGTCATTCACGATCCATGCCGACACAGTGCTGCGTCAGGCTAGAATCTGGCTGATATCATGTATTGTGTATCAGGCATTAGATGGATAGCGCTTTCAAATGCAGTGCTTAAGCTTACTGAGTCAATGGAGCCTGGGTCTTACAGAAAAGCCTTCTTGTATTTTATGCCATTTGTGTTTTTATTTTACTCAAAAATTAACCAGTTAGATACCAGTTAATGGGTGTCTAGCTTTTGAAAGCAAAGTTAACCAAAACTGACATACCTGCAGACAATTTTTGCCAACATATGGGGATTTTTGTGACCTTCTGTGCCCTCTTTCTGACAGATTTTGATAGAAAAAAAGAAATTATAATGAGAAAATTGGATTGGACTGGATTTTACTGGAAAATTTGGCCGGAGGCCTTTACATAAACGTCAGTCCACAGGCTGTTATAGGCAACCGAGAAAGTTGTGGAATTGATGTCACTTCAACCACAGCAAGATCTCACTTTAGACTTTTAGTGCATATAGCATTTTACACTGCAACCTTATTTTTTTTTTTTTCTCATTTTATAATTATTCTCAATCAGAAAGTAGGTAGCACAGACTCAAAGTTGTTACATCTACAGTAAACGTCATATCTGTTGCTACATTCTCACACAACTGAATTTTAAAGTCTCTGTAGATGATGATAAATGGCTGCCCTCTGAATGCAGCTGGCCTGTATTTGCATATTATTGTACTAATGTGCCACTGAGGCTGCTCCGGAGAGCCGAGGTCTGCAGTGGTGGCAGCGGCACCTCTCAACGGACACACAAAGGACCATCTCAAATACGAGCTGTCACAACATCAATGGGTGCATTTAGAGGAAGTTGTTTAGTTAATAAGCAACATTGATTTTGTCGTGTGAATTTGCACACCACTACAGAGGGAGTCTCTCTGCCTGCATCTCTTCCTCTTCTCTCAGTGTCTCACCCACACATATTTTATTTCAATGTTCATAACAGAGCATTCACAACAGTCTCTACCACTTTATAACAATCTAAGATGCTGACACTGATTCACTGTCTACATGAGCTGATGAATGGCTTTTTTTTCTGGTTTGTTTTTGGTTCTGTGAATAAAAGCCAAAAGAGAAAAATGAGACACAACCAGTTTAAGGTGTCCTTTTTCTAAATAATTCCAAAGGCAGGCAGACAAAATTAACTCAGTGTTAACCTGCTAATAAATACAGACATGTGTCCAGTTCCTTTGTCTTTTGCATCTTCAACTATTTCCCACACTGCAGTGACTGAAATACATCCTTTTCTTCTACTTGTTTCTACTCTATCTTTAACAGATGGGCAACCAGAATATCTTTCTAGACTGGTTTGCCTTGATAAATTTAATCAATCGCGCCGTCATTTCAAACTCAACACTTCCTGTATCTGTTTCAAATTAAAAGCCCCTTATAACTTTCATTGAGAGAATCCCTTCATTTTCTAAATAGGCTTTTAATGTGAAACATTGCAGGAACTTCTTGTGGGGGATTTAGTGACTTGTATGTTTGCGTACGGTACTTCAAATGTAGCTCCTGCCATCTGCTGACACTGTTTTACATTACTACAATAACATTTCGGCTGGCACATGAACAGACACAGTGACTGAAATAATAGTAAACTTAATAAAAATAGGACAAGAATAACCCAATGACATCACACACGTCGAGTAGTCATGATCTGCACATGTGCACAGTGAAAAAAAGTCTGGAAAAAAAAAAAAAAACAACATTTGTTTTTCTTGTCAGATTACCAACCTTTGCATGCAGCCCAGTCACCAGAAGAAAATGTTGGCATTTTATGTTTCTGCAAACTACAAATACGTTACATTTGTACGTGTTATAAGTGTTATTTCCAGTGGCTTTTCAGTCATCAAACCACTATTTAACTACTCTTTACTGTTTTTCACTGTGGACAGTGAAAGGAAAAGATTTGTTTTTTACTAAGAGATAAACGGTTTGCATGTACAATGCCAGCACTTTTTTTCTGGACATTAGGATGTTTGATGAAAACAAGAAAACACAAAGTCTTCCTTTTTTTGATGCCGACAAAAAGATAAAAGAAAAAAATTTACCTGTTTTTATGAATAATAACTGAACAGACATAACACAAGCATTTTACAAGTGTATTATCCCTGCTTGATTTACAAATTAGATTACAGCCCTAATTTATTTATGTTCCCTTGCTAGTTTTGTCATTAAAGCGCATCAAAAACCACAGAACCCCAGCTCTGAATTATCTACTCACTGCTTTAGAGATTAGCCTGCACAAAACACCTCAATAATACATAACGATTGGTTTCAAGAGAACACCCTTAACATCCGATAACTCTTGCAACTCCACTCTACCACATGCAGAACCTTCATTTACACCACCTCATCCATTATTAACAGTCGCAACCTTGACAAATCTGCTGTCCTTCCCCAAGCCACAGCTCAAGCCCTGCTACAAGCACAAGCTATGAGCCTTTGGTGGATTCCGAAGGACATCTACTCCTTTGTTGTCATTTTATGTTTATAATTACTCTCTTTTAAAGGCTTATCAATTCTGTCATCTTGTGATAACAACGCCAAGCTCTGATACTGAGCTCATTAACATGTAAATGCATGGGAGACTATTGGTAATAGGACTTGGTATGCTATGGAGCTGTCATCTGTTCAATACTATGACAGGACAGGACAGGCAGTGTGAGGAGATTCATCCCTTGTCCTCACTGCTCATCAGGTCTTATTTCACAACACCTGTCATTCAAGAGTCCACATGAACATGTACCAGGGCCCTATGGTTTTTCTACCTCTTTTGAAAGTGCGAAGTGTGCATAGAAGGCCACTGAGGCTGTTCACTTTTTGTTTTGATTTCTACTGTTTTTTTCTCATAATCATGAAATAATTATCATGTCATTTTGACATCAGGAGGTTTGTTTTTTGTAATACCACTAATCTCTCTGAAGGCAGTGAGGAGTTTTGAGGTGAGGGGAAACTGGTGGTTACAATCGTCCATAAAGGCCCAGGAACATCAAACTGACACCCAAGAAATAGTGGCAAAGAAAGAGGTGTGTTGTTGCCTCACATCACAGATGTCTCTGTCTAAAGGTTGCCCATGAACACGCCGCAAAAACTACAGCTGATGGCTAACCAGCACATACATTCTGTGCCTGCATGAGAGGAAATAACTCTCCACACCAGCAGATGGTGGTAGTCTGTATTCGGCATTCAAAAAAGGAAACAGGGAAAACCGTCATGATGCTAGTTAGCCAGTTAGCACATTAACAACACAATCCAGTGTTGAAAGAATAGAGCATATTTACCGTGCGCCAGTGAACAATAAAATAAACACAACATTTCTGCTAAAAAGCTTAATGGCTACAGAAAAATAATCTCACCTTATGTAACAAGTTTGTTTTGATCTCACGCCCTCCTGACTTTAGCCCTTTGTTTATTTTCCTCACTAGAGTGCTGCAGGGATGACATTTTTCTGTAGACCAACAAGGAAGGTAGTTTCACCCTGGTTCCCTCATCAAAAAGCCAATGAGATTATTCCATTGGATTTTGGATTGCTCCAGAAAATAAGCTCAGTGGCAAACAAATGCTTATGATACTTACATGTTTTGTTCAGCAAGATAATCTTCACAAATGATCACCACTTTGCTTTTGAAACCTGAATGCAACTGCCAGAAGTAATAGATAACGTTAGGCCTAGCACTCTACTGAACCTCAACTAAAATATTTGGTGCCCACAACGCAGGAGAAGCTAACAAGAAGATAGCAAAGTGTTTTCAGGTAACTGTTTACTCAGTTTGTAATGTAATTAAAGCAACCCTTACCTTTCTGGAAATTTTACCCTTTTCTTTGTTTTGGTTAAAATGCTATTAATAAGCTGATGGCACACTAAAATGTAAGTGAAATCCACCAGAGATGAAAACTCATCATTATACCATTCTCATATGGTTCTAAGAAAACTCCGACCAATCATTGCATTCGGACCGAATGCAGTGATTGGTCGGAGTTTTCTCCTGTCCTGTCTGTCTTCCCCACGTGGAGGCCTCCGACTGACGTAACCGATCGCGTAACCACCCCCCACACCCTCCACCCCTGAGTCTGAGACAACAAACAGGTTAGTTAGTTAGTTAGTAACAGGGACGCTGGATATAAACTTTTCTCCGTAACAAAAGCAAACAAATGCGGACCACCGCTTCCACCTCCAGCCGCTCCAACAGGGAAATCAGTTGGCAANTCTGAGACAACAAACAGGTTAGTAACAGGGACGCTTGTGGATATAAACTTTTCTCCGTAACAAAAGCAAACAAATGCTGACCACCGCTTCCACCTCCAGCCGCTCCAACAGGGAAATCAGTTGGCAAAAGAAAGAAACGATGCAACAAGAAGTAAATTCATCACTGCAATACAGTCGCGAGTTTCTAACAGACATTAGAAACTGCTGCAGAGATCTAACGCTACAACCAAGAGAGCTCAGGATGTGTAGCAAGCTCGGCCTGCTACGTCAAGCTAGCCCTGAGATGACCGTGGTTTCGCCTGGAGCTGGCAGCGCTGTGACAGGACGCGGGAGCGGGGGGCGGAGGGGTTAGCTAGGCTAAGAGCTAACCCCATCAAACCAGCTGTTCCCAGTGTCCTTCTGGCAAATGTCCGCTCACTGGACACAAAAATGGATTACATCCGACTATGGAGATCCACTCACCAAGGAGTGAGGGACTGCTGCGTCCTTGTGTTCACTAAGACATGGATGAATGGTAACATATCAGACTCCGGTGTTGAGCTAACGGGGCTAACACTACACAGAGCAGACAGGACGGCAGCATCATCTGGTAAGCTATGTGGTGTATACACAAACAATTCATGGTTCATGGTGATGTGAAGAGGAGCTCCCAGTTCTGCTCTCAGGATGTGGAGTTTTTGACAGTGAAATGTCGACTCTGCTCTCAGGATGTGGAGTTTTTGACAGTGAAATGTCGACCCTTTTCATCTTACTATTACACTATATGTTCTTTCTTATATGTTGCACAAATATGTTTTGTTTCTGTTTGCTTGGGGTATGTAAAATGTCATTTCGTTTTTGTGCTGGTTCAGTTCAGTTCATAACATGATGACAACACAGCATCCAGTTGCTAATGGCTAACGTTAGCCTACTGTAGCATAGCCTCTGAAACATAAACGTTATCTTCCTTGTGCGTTTCCACTTACTAGTAACGTTAACGCTCCTATCTAACGTTAGCACTGTAACCTTATTCTAAAACTCATCAGTCATCATTGACTCCGGTTGAGTTTTAAAACTCTGGGGTTGCGTTTGACTGTCTTTGTTGTAACATTACACTTGCTCTCCTCTTCCGTGTATCTAACGTTACCTTTCCAATGGCTACGTCTATAATGAGGACGTAATGGAGGGAGGTGGAGTTGCAGGAGGAGGAGGAGGAGGATGGGACTTTGGAGGGAGGCGGGAGTTGTGGATGTTCAAATTTTTGATAAGTGCTGTGTGAAATGCAAGAAAGGTAAGGGTTGCTTTAAGAAAAGGCAGTTAACAGGTACTATGGAAGTCAAGTTGAAGTCTGGAGGACCAAGAAAACTTTCTCAGAGAGCTACTCGTAGGATTGTTAGAAAGGCAAATCAAAAACTATATTTGACTGCAAAAGACCTGCAGACAGATTTATCAGACTGCACAAATATGACCTTCATGAAAGAGTCATCAGAAGAAAACCATTTCTGCGTCCTCACCACAAAATTCAGCATCACAAGTTTGCAAAGGAACATCGAAAAAAGCCTGATGCTTTTTGGAGTCAAGTCCTGTGGTCCGATGAAGCTAAAATAGAACTTTTTGAATGCAAAGAGCAAAGGTATGTTTGGAGAAAAAAGGATGCAGAATTTCATGAAAAGAACACCTGTCCAACTGTTAATCATGGAGGTGGATCGATCATGCTTTGGCCTTGTGTTGCAGCCAGTGGTATGTATGTGGAACATTTCACAGGTAGAGGGAAGAATGGATTCAGTTAAATTCCAGCAAATTTTGGAAGCAAACGTCACACCATCTGTAGAAAAGCCACAGATGAGGAGAGAAAGGCTTCTACAACAGGACAATAATCCTAAACACAACTCAAAATCCACAATGAACTACCTCAAGAGGTGCAAGCTGAAGGTTTTGCCATGGCCCTCACAGTCCCCCTGACGTAAACATCATTAAAAATCTGTGGATAGACTTTCCAGGAAGAATGGGTGAAAGTCCCCCATTTGAAAGACTCTTAGCTGGTTACAAAAAGTGTTTAGAAGCTGTGATACTTGCCAAAGGGGGTGCCACAAAGTAGTGACCATGCAGAATGTCCAAACCTTTGCTTCAGGCCCTTTTTTTTGTTATTTTGAAAGTTTACAAGATTGAAATAAAAAATTGCTTAGAAATGTGCCAACATTAACATATGCCTTTTGAAAATCAGATCATTTTTACTTACTTAGCTAAATGCAATAAATTAAATTTTGACCATGGGTGCCCAAACTTTTGCATGCCCACTGTATGTGGCTCTATGAGCTGTAATAATGCTATTGTCTATGTCCTCTATACTGCCTAAAGTGCAACATACACCGCTGCCATATGCTGCGCTGCTCTGCTTCAGCCCACTGCTCTATTTTGAGCGTGGCCGGCGCTGCGAGAAAAGTCTTTTATGTATGTCTCGGCCGCCGTAGTATCAACTCAAAGGGATGCTTAACGTTATAAATTTTTTCAAATTTTTAAGAAGACGATTTTGATAAGAAACTCACCCGTGAAATCCTCTTCTTCTTTCATTACTAGCAGTTGGCAACCGTTGGCAACTAGTGTAGGTACAGCCACCTAGCGGGCTGGGGTGGGAACGGTGCCGCTGTGAATGTGTGTTGGGGGGCGGCACTTGACGGCTGCAGCGCCGCGCCGGCGGCAGTGTGTGTTGTACTTAATGCATTGGTGAAGTTGGAACTAAAGAGGTTAAAAAAAACAAAAACAATATACATATATATATATATGTGTATATATATATATATATATATATATATATATATACTCAGTACCAGTGCAAAGACCAGCATGTGCTTCAGTTTGAGAATTTGACTTTTGCCTTTATTTTCTTTGACAAATGAGTAAATTCAATGAGTATGAGTGCGCAGAAACAGTCAGTGGCAGTTATATTTATGCTCTCTGTTTTTCTGAGGCACAACAGGGCAGATTAGTATTTAGAATTAATCACAACATTTATATGAGTGCAGCAACATGCAGATGGTGGGATGGCGGGCTTTAGAGACATGCCAGCAAGCTCTTCAGCTATGGTTCAACACAGCAGACACCAATATTTAACTGGGCCTTGGTTTCAGCTGTTTCAGATCATGATGATTGGAGACAGTTGCTTTGCTGTGATAGCTGAATGTGGCCTCCTTCATACACTAAATCTGACCCCGCAGTGGCTCACCACCAAAATGCCAGCAGTGACGGCAGCTAATTGGCGGCACCTTGTGCCCGGGCGAATGTGCTCAATGCTGAGGCTCGGGGTGGGTGCCAGGGCGGCGGGCTGCTGGTTGGCCCACACAGGCAAGATGCTGACTGACTGGTGGTGTGTTGGCATTGGAGTGTTGACAGTGCAGGTGTTGGTCAGACTGAATTACACATTGGGTATGTAGCTGGAACATGTTTCCGTTGCTGGCTGAGTTTTCTGTGTGCTCATTATAACAGAGCCCAAGCTTCCACCTCTGGATGAGTTAAAGTATTGTTTGCTGCCACAGAACCAGTTTATGCCTCTCACATCATCTCTTTCATATTTGAGATTTTTGCATTGATAATTATTTTTGTGTCGGCTCTGCCAACAATTTATAAACGTCAGACGTTTTAAAATTTTAATATTTCTAACCCTGGTTTATAAGACATGGTAAATTCTCAAAAAATCTAGCTGTGAGAGTAAGCAGCAAGCCTTCTGGTGGTCATTTTTGTTCAAGACCAAGGATGAACTTATAAAAGTAATGACAGTGGAGGCTATATGTGTGTAGTGCCATGATAGAGGACTCTTATTGAATTACTGTCTCTCTGTGACTGCAATGTAATCATCACCCACACAAAAGTCCAAAATGTATAAAGAAAAGATGATGTCATCCAAATTGGGGCTGCTGTTGGTACTGACATTCTATGGAATCTGCGACCCAATTACGCACTGAATTCTAAATTAAAAAGGCCGGCACAGTGGTGCAGTGGTTAGCATTGTCACCTCACAGCAAGGGGGTTCCTGGTTCCAACGTGGCACCCTGTCACGGGCCAAATATGGTTGTGAGGAAAGTGTTACTTGGGGTTGGGCTGATGGACGATGCAATCATAAATTAAACCCTTTTAAGCAGCCAAGTTTGTTGCTGCCATCGTGAGGATCTGCCACCCTCTCTGATAAATCACATTCGCTGGACTGACTGCTGTTTTTTTTTTTTTTTATATATTCTTAAATTCACTGGTAACGTTATATAAATATTACAGGTTCTGGAGGACTGGTCAGAAATTAGCAATGACATCAATGCCCATTAGGATGTTTCACTGTGGACGTTCATAGTATGCAAATTCAGTACACATTTCCCAACTCTAGTGTCCTGTAATAATCATCATGGGATATCTATAAAAACCTATTAAAAAGTTAACTATAATAACTAAAGACAATGTGGGTTTTTAGCCACACACTATAATATTTTGCGAAGACTAGGGATTTTCCAGAGTCTATTCGCAAGACTTCAACTAGATTCCTTTAAAGATTATCTCCCATCCTGCTCCTGGTGGAAAACATTATGCCAAACTTCATAACTACTTCACAAATATGACATTGTAACAAATCTTTATGCGTCCGCAAAAACACAAAACTCTAGAAACATAAAAGGTGTTATATATACACATTATTCTTGTCAATTCTGCATCAATGTAATTAATAAAGATAAATTGTATTTGCATAAAAACATTTTGGATTTTGTCACCTCAACTTGCCACCAGCCTCCACTGGTTAGCTGCGCTATTTTATAGTGGGAGGAAACTGTGGGAATGAGAGGCGAACCGTTTCAAAAATTCAGATTTCTCACTAAAATAAGAGCTGGTTGGTGGTCAGATACACGCTGAATTTAACAGCAACACCTGTTTACTTCACTTCCACCAGTTTGTCCTTTCAACAAGAGAACTGAAAATTGTTTACATTCTTGCGCCTCCCTGGAGTCTCCTCCATGTTTATCGTCTACCCCTAAATTGAGCATTGTTATTTAAACTGAACTTAAGAGAGAAAGCGTGCTGTTTCACTATGGAAACTTTACTTTTTACTTTGAGCTCAGCTCTCAAATTTGACCATGCGTCACAAAATAACCCTTTTAATGACAATAGTTGGCTATTATTACGGTGAATAAATGGCATTTACAGCAGAGGTCCTTTTCTGTGCAAGATTTTTTTTTAAATATAACACAATAGCCTGTTTCTGTCTCTTGCTCTTTCCACACTAATGCCTCCTGGAGAGAAACAGAACCTGCAACTCCCTTCCACTGTGCTGGTAATCATCGTTAATTATCCATATTATCTGTTTTACAAGAAAACCCAAAGCAGTCCTCTCAAACCTCAAAAGCCTGTCGTTGAGCAGCTGCTATTTCCACATGACTGCACCATGCCTCTGTCCAGAATATATTTGTGTTCCTATTTTTTTCATGAATCAAGACTATTGATGAAGATTTTGTCCTGCTGAGTGGAAACTTCCTCTTTGTCAGCCTAGTATGCTAATGAGTGTGACTGCTGGACCCGTGTCCAAATTATAGAGCTGGATAAACGCCATGCTCTGCTAGTGTGTCAGAAGTCAGGCCATTAGAAGAGTCTGTCTCATGTCAGGCAGGTATGTAGACTGCTAATCTGCATCGAGGCATCTTTATTTAAGAAATGGCAGGGTTGTGTTAGAAACATAAGCTTTGTCCTAATTCATACTATACTAACTACAAACTACTACAAAAATGAGGGTGAAAAGATGAAATTAACTTTTTGGCTCACCGGCCAAAGGGATTGAAAAAGTCCACTGGCCAAGCATATTTTTCACCGGCCACTATATTAAATTGCCTTTTTGTGTCACATATACATTTGTTTCAGTACATTTAATTGAGATAACAAAGTATTATGTTGAATACAGACTTAAAGAAGAATCCCAAGCTCTGCATGCCACCACTGTTTCCCCACACGCCGGCTAGCAGCACTTAGGGAAATAAGATGAACTGAACGAGAGGGCAACAACACGGAGGACACCAACAGCAGACAGTGGACCAAGAAAAAGTCCAGGTTAGGGGTGTGCCATTTCATATCATTTACAATAATACTAGTCTAATTTTTAATATGACAGGAAAAATATGTATCATGATACCCGCAATATTGCAATGTATTGACGTCATACTGTTACCCACAAGCATGGCTGAAAGTGAAATTATTACCGACTCTGCGGTGGTTCCAAAATGAGGAGCATTTCAGTAGTGTGGACTAAACTGTGGTGGCATTATGCCTGGGTGTCCTGAATATTTTACGAACAGCCCTGGACTTCTCAAGAGTTTTTTAGTGACAGCGCTCAGAGGGAACTCATTCAGCGGCTCCTCTGGCAGCAGCACAGTGTCTCTCCCTCTCCTCTCTCGCCGTGCACACACGGGAGTCGACGTTGTCAAGTTATTTTGTCATAAACCTTTGGTAATGTAAACCTAAACGACAGAGTAAGGAGCTATGCCTGCCGAGTGAGTACCCTTTGGGAACTGTGTAAGACACTGGCATAGAGGCATGAGCTGGGCGAAAGCTGAGGTGTACCCATCAGTTCCTGGTAACCAAGGGGGTGGAAGAACATACTCTATCTTTGATGTTCAGAAAGAATGGCAGTGGAGGCCGGGGATGCAGTGATAGATATAGAGATTCCCATGAGGGCAGCAACATGCGGGTGGACAGCTGATGGATGACCATAATCTCTCCTCCTTTTAATTGGACTGTCAGATTTCCTCCTTTTTCCCACCTAATTGTGCTGGACATTAATTTCTTTAAACCAAGTCTTGAATTGACTCATTTGTTATGGTATATGGAGATTTTGTGCTGGACTTTTTCTATTTAGACTTTTTTTACTAGCTTTTTATTTCATTAATTTTTATGGTGCAATTTTACAGTATAAATAAATTTAGACTTTAACTATTTCCTGTCTACTACCTTGGAAACCCATGCTGTACTTCCCCCATTTCAAAAGAACCTGAACACAAACTAGAGACCCAGACTCCCTAACCTTGTGTTGGCTATTTTTAACTTATTTATTCATAAGATTCTTACTGGTAAAATTCCTAGATCCTACCCCCCTCTTTACATTTCCCTACATACCCTCTGCCTCTTTTTCTCAAAACTTTGAACTATAATAACTCTAATATTACATCCAATGACGGACTCAAATGCTTTGCACTATCTGTCCTTCAACCCCTACCACTGGCTGTGGCCTCCATTGAGTTGCCATGTGTGGGTGTTTGTTGTGCAGCATAGCAGATTTCCACTGAATTCTCCTAATTGAACCACAGGAGCATTGCTGGTAAAAAGTACAGTGAGGAAACTGATCAGCTGGGGACATTCACACTGTCCTCCACCGTCCCTGGCCGTCCCCTCACTGTCCTACTGTTTACTATTCTACTTCCACTCCCAGCAGGGACCGCAGATGGAAGCCATTTTCAGCGCCTTTCCTCCCAGCTCCCCTTGCCACACAACCAAAGTCATTTGCACTACAGAGACATTTTAGAAAATGGGGGAAAAGACATGTTTAAAATATCCCCCTGCTTGAGCACGGCTCCATCCAGATTCCCCAAAGAAATTAAGAGAGCCTAACTGGCAGCTTCTATCATGTCCTCGTCCATGCTCCTACGCAACTGTGACAGTCCCCACCGGACACTGACATACATGGGTGCTTTTTAAGTTCACAGTGCTTCCAATAAAGGGGTGGAACAGCGAGCATTCTCATGAGGAACGCAGTGGTGGGGGAGGGAGGGGCATGGAGAAATCTAGCACCATCTTATGGGAGAATCTGAATCTGATTTTCTTCCTGCCTTTACACTGAAAAACTCCAATCTCTAAATCAGGGTCTAAGTCTTTAAGTCTTTTTTTATATGAGCTAAACAATCTGCCAGTGAGATGAGAATGTGACCACCTGTTTCTACTACAAATCTACTTGTTGTCAAGATTAACTTCAATGAGATGTCTTCATAACAACCAGACCTGGTCCCTTAACGGCAAAATAGGTCATCTGTCATTTTCTTTTAAGACAACCCACATGATATTTACTAAAACAATTTATTTGAGTGTTGTCTGATCTGTCACCTAAAGAGTTAAGGTTTTTAGTTTAGGCATATAAAGCCCCTTTCAGACACTGTTACATAGACCCACTTTACACCTTGCATAAAATGTGTTTTGGGTGATCAGATTGTAATCAGATAGTGATTGACCACGTGAAAGTACAGGTGTAAATGCACCCAAACAGACTGAGGACAGATTGGCAAAACCGCCTACAGAGGTGGTCAGGGACGCACTGTGACCACATTGGATACAAGTGGAGACTGTGGCTTAGGAGGTAGAGCAGTCAAACTCATCCGGATGTCAGTGGTCCATAGTGTCCTTAGACAAAATACTAAATGCCAAGTTGCTCAAATGTGTATGTGAGTGTGAATGTTTATCTGTAGAACAGGTGGCACCTTTCATGGTAGCCATTGCCACCAGTGTGAATGGTGTCTGTGTTATAAAGCGCTTTGAGTGGCTGCTAGACTAGAGAAATGATCTATAATGTAGTCCATTTACCATTTAAGCATAAATACCATTGTGTTTTCAGTCCGCATATGTTACGGTCTCCGGACCTTAGTACATTTATTTTCTGTGTTTAATGTGCTGTGCACTTCATTGTGGGGGTTATTCGGCCAGCACTTGTCAATCATTTATGTGTGTGTCTAATTGTCTGCTTTTCTGGAGGGATTCCCCAGCGAACCACGGCTCCGGCCCACTCTCCTCTGCTGCTGTTCAGTGTTCCCCCGCTTGCAGGTCGGCCGGCTCCCTCGCTGTCGTCATCGGTTCCGGCCAATCACCGCATTGCCGGACTCTCATCCGAACCTTTAAAAGCTGCAAGGAGTCAACAGCAATGGCGGCCGTGATTTAATCTGAGCAGGCCGCCTCGCTCCGTTTGTGTTTTCAATTGCTGTAATCTGTTAGTTGTTGTGAGTATCTGGGGAATCTGAGGGCTTTAGGATTTAGCTTCGTAGCCTAGCCACATATCCTTTTACACACACGTAGATTGTTTGCTGTATAGATCACTAGATTTATGGGTGTCGGTTCAAGTGTTGTTTGTTTGTCAGGTAAGTCATAGAGCAGACAGGCAGAGATGTTTAAGTTTTGTTATTCTGGGTGGCCTTCCACCACAGTTAGTTAGCTGGGGTGTTTCTTTTTGGTGACAGGTCAGAGTTTTGTTTTAATTGTTTTATGGTTTGCCGTCACCCTCAGCCCTTCCCTGTGTTTGGTATATTATAAATGTAATTCTCCGCTGAGGCTCCTCTCCTGAGGCCCGATTTCCGGGTTGTGTTGCAGAGCCTGTGAGCGTGTTTTCTTTTTGTGTGCCGCTTTTTACAAAAGCGTAGCTTGTATTGTTAATTTATACTGTGTATGAATAAACGGCAGTTTGCCTTATTCAATTTACTTTCATTGTCTGGTTTTATGTTGCTTCCCTTACCCCTAGACTCCTACTGGGTTGTAACAGCATACAACAACTGTGGATGGAAATATGAAATTGCGTGACTGTTCCAAACCAATGAGGCAGCAGTAGCTCTTCCTCACCTGAAGCTGATGCTGCAGGGTGCATGGTGGTCTCTATCTGATCTGATGCTAAAACTACTGCAGTGTCTGCCTC
The DNA here is from genome assembly GCF_006386435.1 of Epinephelus moara. Taxonomy (NCBI): domain Eukaryota; kingdom Metazoa; phylum Chordata; class Actinopteri; order Perciformes; family Serranidae; genus Epinephelus; species Epinephelus moara. The sequence continues at coordinate 7,211,074 of NC_065529.1, forward strand.
ATCTGCATAGTATTTTTCCTGTCTATCACTGTTTTTACAATCAGGCAGGTCTGTTTCATCCTCGTCAACCTCACTATGCCTTCTAAATCTGACTGACTCTGACATATATAACAAAGAAAACTATGGACCAGGAAAGATTTAAAAAAATAAATAAAAATACTTGTTTTGTGTTAATGCCAATATTGTCTACTGCAGACAATATCAAGATTCTGTTTTTTTCTCTCTCAAATAATAATTACTTTTTAAAAAATAAAAAAATAAAAAATCTTATCTTAATAATGTGGGGGCAGGGTCTGTTTTGACTGCAGTGGCTACAAGGGGTAACTTTATAGGCCACAGTGAAAAAACACTGAAAGTGTCTGCTTTCATTTTGGTCCAATTAAAGTACAGAAGCAAAACTCAGCAATGTATATTGCAACTGAACCATTTATGAAGCAATGGCTAAGCAAATGGTGGCTACTACCATTGAGTTGTTTGAACGATCAAATCTCAATCAGATTTTAATGTAGACACTGGAGACATATGTTAATATCAAGTGTAAATGTAATCTGGTGGAATCATATCTATATACAATCTGGATACAAGACACATTTAATGCTAGGTGTAAAGGGGGTTCTAAATGTTGGCCTCATAACTGAGTAAGAATCCAAGCTACTTGTAAGTACAAGACCTAGTGGCATTTCTGTAAAACCTCCCAACACTGGTCAAGTCTGACTTTACTGCCATCAGATGAAGACTACAGCAGCACAAAGTACAGACATTAAATGCACATCTTGTTACACCTTCTAAGAGTGCTGTGATAAATGTATCACTTATTATCATATCCTCAACTGCTCCATCTCACACTCCAGGTTCCAAATTTTGTGTCACCATTGTGACTGTGACAGTCACGTCAATGCTGAATAAAGCCATTACAGAACATTTACCCAATGGGTACCTACGTCTCAGCACAAAAACATTTACTTTAGCTGAAAGATGAAGACAGAAAAGTGACATGAATCTATAAAAGGCTTAAATTGGAAGGTGAGGAAAATATCATGGTCATGGGTACAAGAAAACCTCAATATCAGTGCCAAAGTCATGGACACCCAACTGTCCACCCAGACCTAATTGGTGTGTAACAGCATTGTCACTATACACTTCTACTTTTGCCTCTGAGAATGACTAGTCTTCATACACGTGGCTAAAAGAAGTTGCTTGTCAGCACAGCATAAACATAAGTCATTTTGTATTTAAACAAATAACTAATGCTGTTATGTTTGGCCATTTATACTTTAATTCAGAGAGAAACGGAATGACATGCAACAATGTCAATCATGAGCATTACGGTTCACGATTCACATGGTTCACGTGGTTCACTATGTCATGTTGTCTTTTGTCGAAATAATGACTTTCTTGAAACAATAAAGACTACATTAGGAAGAGGTACATTTATTGTGAGAACTTTTTGCTGTACTGTAATGGTATTTTGACCATTTTTTATGCAGCTGGTTGCAGGCATTGCCAGTCTCCATTTCATGGTCAAAGATTCTCTAATTATTCTGCCATTGTTGGCTCTATACTAAATGGTGAGGACAACACCTGTGAAGATGAGGTTGACATATTTGTCAGCTGGTGTGATCCTAATTAAAACTAAGTAGCTAATTATTGACTTTCAAAAAGGGAGAGAATCAGAATCACCAAACTTTTGTATCTTTTTTATCTAGATGTTAAAATATTCTCTCCACTGGAAGATCATTTGGTGCTTGTTTTTAAGAAAAGGGGCAAACAAATAACATGTTTGCAGTGTAACTTTTAAAAACAAAAACTCATTACAGCAGCACTGACTGTATTTCTTAGCTTTGTATCAAGTGTGAGTCATTTCCCTAATGGCCAGCAGGGGAGAGGAGGGGCTGGACTCCTGAGCGACTGAGCTGAAGTAAATCTGAAGTAAATGAGAAATGATTTCTGCTGAAGGTTAGCTGGCATCATCCACAGGCTCTCTCTTTGTAGCTGCCTGCCTCTCTTGATAATCCAGCTTCCACTAATCCAAACATAACAAAGACACAAGTCTCCCCTTTTTTTCACTCAACAACACTGACTGATGTTTATCATAGATTCTCTGAGCTTACTAGCAGTTCAGCTGTGTCTGTGTGTACATTATTATATACTGAAAGCAAGCCAAGTAAGAAAAAACAACCTGTGGCACAATTGTACACTATCCATTGTTGTGTGTCTATGGTGCGTTCACACTGGAGACATTGATTTTTCTAATGTCAAAAGTCAACATTTTTAAGTCTAACTGATGGAAATGAAGGAGTTCACAAAGCTGGAAAAAGTACAAACAAAGGAAAAAAATGTATTAAATAATAATATAACAAAAAATCAGCACAACCACTCTGAGCAAAATAATCAAAAGAGTAAACTTAAAAATATGACTGGTTATTTTGTATGTTTTTAATGGTAACAGTAAAATTACCAATAGTGTTCCAAAGTCACAGTTTGATATCCTTTAACACACATCATATGGTTTTCTGATTTTAAGACTTACTTAAGATTTATACTTGTGCATCAGGTCTATGCAAAGCCTACACCGTAGCCTATGTACGTAGCCTACGCCATTGTGAGCATTTGTACTTTGTGTGGTGGTGTGTCTCTGTCATTCTGCAGTTACACCTCCAAAACACTCGCCAGTGTTGGGGTTTCTGTGAAGTGCAGTTGATTCACACCCAAAACACAGTAAACATGGCTTAATAGCTACATTTTCAAACACAATCAAACATTTTATTATAACTTGCAGAATTCACAGACAAAGCATCTGTCTTTTGCTGGACTCATTTGCCCCACAAATACAACATGCTATTAGCTCAAGCCTACGGCACTTTACGTCATATAAATTAGCCTAACGGCTAGTGGAGAGTTCATCTACTCATATGAAGCCAGGAACAACAGTAACATTTAACAAGGGTAATGTTACAAAATTCAGCTCCATTACAGCTCACAAGGTTCACCAACAAAACAGCTGTCTTACACGAAACATGTTTTCCAAACAAATACAACATGCTAACGTTATTAGCACAAGCCTTTGGCATTTTACACGGTATAACTAGCAGAAATTTCCTCTACTCATATGAAGCAAAGATAAATCACACATAAGACTTAAAATACTATCTTATGGAGGCTTTGTCTTCACAACTTATTGTTTCTTATCTCTAAAATAAAAGTAAATAAAAGCTTTATTTCCACTGAGGTAAACGGTTTTCAGCCTACAAAAGTAGACAGGTCTGCGTCACCGTGACGTGTAGTTACTTTTCTGGGGAGGTGCAAATCAGGCTGCAGCATGGATTACAGCATAGCCTCTGCATCATAGGCACATCGTTGATTCGACGTAGAAGTATAAATCCCGTTTAACAGTCTGCAGGCATGCTGGCAGCTGTGATGATTTGCAGGTATAATGTTTACAATGATCAAATTTCTTTGTTTAGCAAGTTAGCATGCTAAAACTTGGTAATTAATTAACATGAATGATTTTGGTGATAAAATTTAGAGGTTTGCCTGACCGTCCAGCTTGTCTAAACATAACCCCCTGTATCGCTCAGCCCCCAAAGTATATTACTAAATCTAGCTTTAGGACCTATCATTGTACCTTGAACAGCATAGTAGGGTGGTTGATCCTCACCTTGCATAGGTGACAGCCCTGGTACATTTTGGTCAATAAGATCATCTCAGGTAAAAACCCATTTTACCTGAGACACAAGTTTTTTTATTTGAAAAGCAGTCATAATCTCAGGTCACACAAATGGCTTCAATTCAAAGTGCCTTTTATCAGAACAGTGGCTGAGAAAACAATTCTGTTCTACCACAATCCCTGATCCTGGAATGACCTGCAGGCCGAGGTCAAACTCAAGCCCTCTATGTCTCGAAATAATTTTAAACTTAGCATAAGAGAAGTGGTCACTGTCTAAACATTGCTCCCTGCTTAATTCACTCTACTATGTAATGCAGCCTATTTTGCCTGAAAAATTTGACCTGATGATGGCACTAGTGGAAAACTCAGGGGGTTATCAGAGTGATTACAATTCATCCTGAGGGGAACATGATGAATTGGGAAGTACATTTTATAGCTTTTTTTCAACTGTACATGAATAGAAATGCAAAAAAAAGTTATCTTACAAGGGAGTTACTCATTGGAGTTTTTGCTTGATGAACAGCACTTAATGCAGGCTCGCTGTTTCCCCATGCCTCCAGTCACAGAAAGACAGCCAATGCTGGACTACTCCCTTCAGTACTAAACATCATGGTACATCTGGTCCTTCTGGTTCAAACACATTGCAAATCTTGCATCACATTCCTATCATTATATGAATATACACAGTTGGTGACCTCCACTATGCATGCAGTGTGTGGGTGTTTATGGTGCAACATAGCCCATTTCCATCTAATTCTCCTAATTGAACCACAGGAGCATTGTTGATACAGAGAACATGAGGGACACTGGGGAGATTCACACTAGCTTTCATTATGATCTCAGACTCTTTATGAAACCCAGAACATCTGAAATCTCTACCCGGCATTTCAAAACTCAGAGGAAGTGAAGTGGCAGACAAACGGAGCTGAAGAGCGGACGGTCGATGGCGGTGACAAGCTGACATCTGAGAGGTGACGGCGTGTCAGTGAATCTATTTACACACCCATAAGAAGTATGACAGTGGAGCAATTCAGCTGACACAACGAGGCAGCCATGGGAGCGACTGTGATGTGATCCATGGAAAACACTAACAAAATGCTGCCATCTTCTATTTCAACAAAACACTCAACACAGGCCACCTTCATCGCTCAGGTCCTGGCATTGAGCCAGTGACTCAGGGCTCACTTTGAATAACCTGGGATTCTTTCATTCATTTTGCATTGTGGCAGATATGTTCATGTTTTATCAGTGGTAGATACGTATACAAGTAGTATATACTGCTATGTCTAGAAAACAAAAGAAATTATGCAGATCATGTGATTCAAATATGACATAAACACAGGGTTTGGCTTGTGGCCACAAAGTTACCCTTTGGCCACCAAATATCACCAGAAGGTGTTTAGTTTCATTTTAGGTCTCTCTTGAAAATGAGACTATGGCCCAATCCCATTTCTACCCCTTAAATCTTCCACTTGGTATTGAGTGCCCTCGTTTGCGAGATAACCCTTGATGAGGGAAGTGAGAAATATTAGGGTATTCGTGGTGTCTTGCCATATATGAACAAGACACCACTACATGCAAATCGGCGTGGCCGACGTGCAGGCATACGTCACGCATAGTAGCGACGCAAGATACCGGTAGTCATTCAGATTTGAAAATGCCAGCTCCAGTGCTTTTGTTGTGGCATGTGCTATGTTTATTCCTCTCCGTCTGATGAATCAATGGAGAAGAAATGCTGAAAACAGGAGGCGCCTACGACATCTTCTAGTTCCGATCGATTTTGTTCAGGTAAGTCGATTTGTTTAAATATTTTGACGCTGATGAGTTTATGCTAGTCCAACCATCTATTGTTTGTATAGCCTACATTCTGATCGTACAGTAACAAATTGTTTTCCAAAACTTGCCGACGTTGCTGACTTCGCAAGGTGTTTAATCTTCCACTTCGTTGTAAGTGTGGGTTGGGGCTCCCTTGGAATCTAGGGTGGGTTTTAAGTGTTGAAAACCACTTCTACTACCTCAATTCTGTTTTGGGACACCACTAGCCTAAAGGTGAATGCGCACAACCAAGTCCAGGTGGGAATTTCTAGGGGAAGTGTGGGTATTGGGACAGGCCCCTAATGTCTCAATGAGATTAAAAATCCCTATACTGCAAGCCATAGTACACAGTACTCCTTGCAGGCTAGCCAGGGCTTGAGATTACCGACATCCTGTTGTCTGGATGGCATTAGAAATTGTGTCAATCATTCCCTGGGATGCCTCCAGGATGAAAGGGATTTTTGTATGTATGTATAAATATCACTTTGCAAACAACAAACTGAATCAAGCAAGTAAAACGGAGCATGTCGTCATGCAGTTATCACTGAAAGGAGAACTAGTTAGCTGTTAGCAGCCAGTTGGCAGTGGAGTTCTGCGATGTGTTGAGTGACGGAGCTAACAGCTAATAGAGTTGATAGCTAACAGTTTCTAACTTGTTCTCATCCTAACTCATTACATATTGCTGCTGGTCAGTGTTGTTCATGTCTACATATTACCTGCTAGGTGTCCTTCTGCATTTGTGATTGATGTTCCAGGACACTGTGTCAATTTATGCCTGTTACATGCATTGCATCTTTTCAAAAAACCCGAACGTTTTCACAGGAAATGACCAGTTTCTGCTCACGAGATGCATCCAGTCTTTTTCAAAATAAACTTAAACTACGGTAAAACACCTGGTATTTATATTTATTTCCTGGTGCAAAACAAGTACGTGGTTAGGTTTAGACCAAAAAAAACAAAAAAACATCCCGGTTTGGCTCTACATTCACACAGGAAGCAAACAACAGGCTTCTGGGTGAAAGTCAGGGGTTTGTTGGCCACATCCACCACCCCTCCCTCCTGGCCCATATAGACTTTCCAGCTCCTTATATAAAGGTGTAACCGGCAGTCTTTTAAACTGAGGTCATCCAGAATCATATCATACCACCACGAGAGGTGCCACCCAGCCCACTGACAGCGTGTCATAACACTGCAAAAGATTCTGTCTGACCGTATTATAAACTGATGCTGCCAAACGGTGTATCTTACTGCCACAAAAGGTGGCTTTTGATGGTGGTATTTTACGACTTCACAATGAAAATGGGCTGGAGTTCCTGCTGAGAGGAACATGAAGCGTTAAACAAAACAGTGAAACTGCAGTTTAATGTGACAGCACAATGAGTTTACAGTAAATAACAGTAACATTACTGAAGTACTTCAGCTGAGCACAGAAACGATAGACTGAATATATGAATATCCCACGTTAATAAAGATATTTAGATGATAGATAATAGATTTAGTCTATTTAATGGGGGACTATGGCTATTTTTAAAATCCATACATGTTATTCCTGTGGTCTAAAACAGTCCCAAAATATTGCCAAACCACCAACAGCTCTGGCCCAAATCCAAAAAAATGGAGTGCTAAAACTCAAATTTGTGATGTCATACGGTAGAAAGTCTGGAGTGGCTCTATAGACAATGAATAGGAAAAGATGTCCTTGATGACACTGAGAGCACTCAGGGGAATGTTCTGTGTATATGGGTACATTTTCTGTTTCAGAACTGAGAACACTACAATAGAATGAAGCTCATTTGGGTATAAAAATAAACCAAACACTCTGTGGGTCCACAACATCAGTCTCTCATTCATTGTTTATAGAGCAGCTCCATACTTTTGGGCTAGTGAATACCATTTATCCCTGAATATATGATTTACACAAATCTCTTTCTTTGACTAGTCAAGGTGGTGATAACTAATGTGTCAGCCATGGAGCAAAAGACATAACTTTGCTTCTGACCTATTTCCCAATGTTGATATGCACCAGTATAGATGTGTATCCTGTCGAGTCATCCAGAATCAGCTCACAATGATGTTCTACTCGATGCAACACTGTCTGTCACAGAGTTTTGAGACTTATCAGCCAGCAGTGTGTGTTGCTGTTAAAAGACAGAGGAAGAGTTTAACCTGATTGTAGGACTCAGTCTAAGACAGCAATCGTCAACACTATACCAAATAGAGGATTTTTTTAAGTGTATTATCTAACTTACTGCCATACATTTGAATGAATTCAACTTTACTTTTATTTATGACATTTGACAAATGTTAGCATGTTAGTGACACTTGTGAATTCCTTAACTCCTAAATTACACAACAGACATGAATTAAAACCTAGAACTACATTTAGGCACCGGCTAATTTTCTCGGGCATATGTCTACATTGTCAAGTGAGAGAAGTGCCTCTTTATCACGGCAGACTGATTTAAAGAGACAAACAATAAATCCTGTGATGAAGAGGAGGTTATTTGGAATATGACGCCAATCACAGCTCAGGTTTCATACATACATTTGCATGCTAAATGAGGCGTAAATCAACACTTTCCTTGACATCTTCTGAACTAACTCACACTTAGCTAACAACGAAAATTGAGTTCAAGCTGTAACTGCTCGAGTATACGGCAGCACGTCAGATGGTCCCTTCTTCATTGGGCAATTTACCACAGGTCCTGGGTGAGGACAACTAAATTAGCATATTGAGAGGGGTGAGGTAAAGTGTTTGAGAAGAGAGAAGATGACAAAGAGTGAGTTTGAGAGTCACAAACTGCTGTGAAATGTGGACAAGATGCAGAAATAGTACAACGGCGTGATAGTCTTCCATATGCTGCCCTAAATAAGCTCAATACATCCTACAGTCTGTGGAATAATTAACAGTTTCATCATTGGCAAACGCTGTCGACGGGAGATTACAGGGAATGCATTTAAAAGCCAAGCTTTTCTGCAAGGCAGCTAGCTGTGATGCTAAATCGCGAGGCGTGTCTTTCTGTGCGAGAACAGATGGGAATCCCTGGGAGCAGTGAAACAAGCAGGGCCGCCCAAACACGCCGTGAGAAGGAGTTGGGAGAGAGAGCATGCACCTATGAGATGATAAGCACCGTTTACAGTGCTCCATTCACAGGAAGAACTAAATGTGTCAGATGTAACTGTGCTCCAAACAGCTCCAATATCAGAAAGCATTAACAGCAAAGTAAAAACCTTCCGCTACTCCCATTAGTGATATTGCCTTTCAACTTGTTAAACATTGGGCCTCATGAAAACCATATATGAACCAATTTCCTCTTAGTTTTGTTCATATCCTGATTTGTTCTCATTTTGTGAGGACCCACTGATTTCCAGGATTCACCAATGTTTTCTTAAGTTTGCTCTTAGGTATGAGTAAATTGTAGGAGTTGTTGAGAGCATTCTTAAGAACATAAGACAAGAACATCTCATTTTTCACAGTCCACAAATTGTTTGTCCAATGCAAGCGAACACAAGTGAAAATTGCATGAATACCATACAGTCATATTTAAATTTTGATTTGATATTGCCCAAATCTGGACTAAACCTGAGACTAAAGGCCTTTTCACACCTAGGTCGTTTGGTCCAGACTTTTGGACTTTCCAGTTTGGTCTGCAGGTGTGAAAACTACTCCCGGACCACAGTCCGGACCAAATGGCCGAAATTTGGTCTGGCCAAAAGAGGTGGTCTCAGCCCGGACCAAACAGAACCATTCTGTTCTGAACCACCCCCACTCCGAAACCCCCCCACTCCAAAACTGATTTTCAAGTCCATATCAAGTTTCCTGCATCAAACACTGCCACCCGCTCTCTGGCCGCACTCGCACAATTCTGAAATTCGTTGTACTACAAAAGCTTGAAATTAATGTTCAACTCGTTGTTTTTTACTGAAAATATGTCACTGTCTTCATTTATTATGTATAATTTCGCTAGCAGTAAACACATTTAAAAGGAGACGCTTGTCACGTCTTTTTACGCACGCTGTCCATGGTGCTGAAATTCCCACTCCCGGCCGTACTCATACAACACATATCCCCGGGGGGGATACGTGTTGTCACCCCCTCTGGTCAGACAGACTACTGATAATCTGGCTTCTGGTCGGAGTAAATATATTAAATGCATTTATAAAACGGAAAGGTGAAATCAGTCAATCTGATTGTTTCTTAACTGTGATATAATGAGCATATACCCACGGCTACAATCTTAAAGCCTAATCACAGCATATCACCAGCTAGAAGCAACGATGTAGGCCTATCCATGACAACAATAAGCCGAGTGGGATGTAGGCCTATCCATGACAACAATAAGCCGAGTGGAGCTGTAGGCCTAGTTGCAGGGGGAGGCTGGTCGGAGCGGATCTGTGATTGAGTGTGCGGCTGATTGGAGGCACCTGTTGATGAATTGCGGGCGTTGTCCCAAATATTCGGAATAGCGGGGCCTTTAGAAAAAATGGGAAATCCTGCCATTACGAAAAATGGAAGTCTATTTTCGGAAAGGCATGGTTTCGGAAAGGCGGGGTGTAACCGTTTGTAAACATTGAGGGGATTTCTACCCGCCTACTTGACAACATGCTGACGTCAGACCCCCGCCCATTTATGAACCAATCAATGTCAAATATAAGGTGACGCAACCCACGTAGATGAACGTAACTATGTCATGTAAAGTTCTTTAGTCCGCTCACAGAATTGCAATGTGAATGCAAAACCAAGGGACTAAATGTATACAATGTAACAAAAACACGGACCATGGTCCGGACTTTCAGGTGTGAAAGCCCCCTAAGTCTGAAAATGTGGTGTATGTTCAGCAGTGTTGTGGAGGATACTGAATATTTGTAGCCATTTACATATAGTTACTTCTCTCTAAAGTGACTGAATTACTTTACCAATTAATGTATATAAACGTAATTAGTTACTAAGGAAAGTAGCTTTGTGGTACTTTTAAATATCTGCTTTTTGTTTTGTTATTATTGCACACATATCTATGTTATTTTAGTGTTGCTGTGGCTGTGTCGGCAAATTTTATCTATAGTTGTATCCACTATTACGGTGATGAAAACTAAGGAGTGGAACAACAAACAATACAATCAGTTGTTAGTCCTCTTTTGGCAGAGTAAAATGAAATAACTGTTTCTCTGACATTTGTCAGTACTTGTTTATCACAATAGTCCTAATTAAATAAAAGTGATACAAGTTATTTACAAAAACATGAATAGACTGAGGTTTATCCTTTAACCCTAACAGTAATTTATATCCTGCACATAGACTGTTACTCACCACTATAGGCCTAATTTGTCCTTGATCTCCAGGAGGAAAAATAATGTCCATATTTACAGCCAGCTCAAATTGCCTAAACTGTTGGCCATTGTGTGCAGTGACAGTCTAATGCTGACTGATTGATTCACACCATTTATTGCGTTAAGGTTGGCTAAGTCACCCTTGTACAGTATGTGTGCATGCAGGTCAGTGGTGCTGGGCCCGGCAACGTTCAAAGTAACATTGAGTTATTAATAACTTTCAGAACATTGCGTACAATTGTTCAAAAGTTACAAAAGTTCTTCTCTTCCCCTCTGTCTGTCTCTCTCAAACACACAAACAAAACAGAGGGAGCACCACTCACCTGAACTACGCCTCACCATAGGTGACAGTAGATCATAACCTGGGAAATCAATCATAAATTTGTCACATGTAATTATACAAGGTACAACTCCCGTGAAATGTAAGTCAGCTCCTTTAGCTTGTGCACTGTAACTTAATTCTTTTTTTTGCATTTTCTTACATTGTTTGCTTCACCAGATGGTTGTGGTAATCTATGGTTTCTGTTTGTGGAATGATTTGACCCCAATAACATGGCTGTATGATCGCTTTTCCTAAACACGGACAGTGCCCCACTGCAGTCACCTCTTAATGGCATATCAATCAATCAATCAATCAATCAATCAATCAATCAATCAATCAATTTTATTTATAAAGCCCAATATCACAAATCACAATTTGCCTCACAGGGCTTTACAGCATACGACATCCCTCTGTCCTTTGGACCCTCACAGCGGATAAGGAAAAACTCCCCCAAAAAATATATAATAAAAATATAGCTGTGATTCACAATAGGCATGGGACGTGAATTTGTGCAACCTACGATGGTGAAGGAATGGCCTGCCTTACTCTGCCTCTGACTGGCTTACCCTGGCATTCTCACCCTAACCTTAACCAATCCCACTCCTTTTGCTTTATCCTAACCAGTCCAACCAATGAAGGCAACAAGCACTAGCCAAGCCAATCACAGGGAGAGTGGGGCGGGTCATTCCTTCACCATCCTGGAATTTGCAAATTTGCAAATGGGACAGTACCTCACATTGCCACTGATACGCCATCCCTTAGTAACCATAAAGCACACGCCTTCTCTTCTTCTCTGACCAGAGTCATCTTTTCTGTCAGTTTGGCATAGAGAAAAAGACTAACTTAGTTATATGGCACTGTCCTGGATTCAGTCAAGTGTTGGCAAATGAAAGGATACTACACTTCCTGATATCCAGTTGGAAACTAATGTGGTACGGAGGTCAACCAGTTTTTTCCAACAACTGCACAATGGCTAGCAGGATGCTAGTTCAGCTGGTGCTGTATCCGAAATCACTCCCTACTCACTATATAGTGAGTCTGCCATTTTGTAGTGGTGTCCGAATATATATTGGACTCAAAGTATCCCAAAATGCACAATGAAAAGTGGTGTTCAACCAGTGGTCACTCACCAAGCAATATATCCCATCAAATAAATAATATTAAAAAAATATATATTTATCATGCCTTCCACCAAAGGAACAAATAAACTATATGGGACATCTGAATGATTAGATGTCAGGTCAAGTTATTAGCCAGGTTACCACCAAGATTTGTAAAATAGACATAGCAACCTAAATTAGCACAAACTTAGCAGAGCTGATAGAGAAGTGACTGGAAATGTCCTCACCTACATCATTAAACATTTAAATTAAAAATTTTAATGATTTTTTTTAAGTAATTAGTTGTACTTACTGTCAAACTGAGCACAACACCTGCCTACAGTGATACCATAAACCATGGGCATTAATGTACTTACCATCCACTGCTCTGGTTTCAAGCATTTCAACTGAACTGGAGCAGCTGTTCAATGCTATGATTTAACAAATACACTTGCATTCTTTTCTTTCTGTTGCCTTGTTGTGATCTTGAGAATATTCATATAACACTAGTTAACAGGAATGTTTATCATATTTTCTTTTGCTGACTTTGGAAATGTACTCCTCATATGCTAAACACTTGGGTGGAAACCTACAGAGAAGATATTTCTTCAGAGACAAAAAGACTGCAGAACTGCTTTTTCACTGCTGAACTAATCAAAAGACATGGCAATGTTGCTGTTTCACATTAGCAGCAGTAAAAACTACTGTGCTTCCTGTCCAACCTAGAGTTTGGTCAGTGGTAAATGACGGCTCTACCCAGAAGTGATTGCCCACCATCTGTACGATAAGATGTCAGGTCAAGTTATTAGCCAGGTTACAATAGAAGAAGTCATACCTCCCTTTCTCAGGGAGTAGGTGGTGGGAAATGACAAATTGGGCTATTTTTGATATAAATGTTATAAAAATAAAAGTGAAAGTGTAAAAAAAGACAAAAGCAGCCTGTCACTACCAACCATACAGCACAATCTGGAGACCTAACCCTTGTTCTGCTCCCATAATAAGCTGCACATTGGATGATAAATCAAAGCCCAATAACGATGAAAAGACACTCTCCTGAATATGATCACTCAGTTGGAGGAGAACAGCCATCAATAAAGATCTAATGAAGAATACAATCAGACAGTATCATGAACTTTGAGACCTTGGAAGTGGAGACAGAGAGACGAAGAATTGAGACACAGCATTTCATTGCTGGAATTGTGTCAGTGGTGCATTAAGATGTGGTTGCAGAAAATGGAATGGATGGAGACGGGGGATAGGAGGAATCGATCGGGAAGGTACAGAGTGAAATGAAACATTATCATCAGGAAACTAAATAAGTGAGAGTCATTTTCCCTCGGGCACCCATGGGACTCTTTGTTGAAGAGGGCAACAGTATATGGAAGTATATTGACGACAAAAAGATTTGAGAGAGCACAAAACAAATTTGAGTGCATCTCAGTCTGTAAGTCAACCTTTTAGGGCGAACAGGAACGGATTTGTAAGAGCATAATTAGATTTGTCTGTGAAGGAGGACAGAGTTGTGAGTGCAACAGGTGATTTGAGCAGCAAGAGAAACTATGTAACTACATATTTTCATTTTTATTTTCATAGACCAGCAGGGTGTGTGGGACTCAAACAATTAAGAGATGACGCCAATGTCAACACAAGGGTAGACTTAATTAAAGACAAGTTAATTTCTACAAAAATATGTCAAATACTTGAGTTTTACTTTGAGTTTTTTCATGGCCAAATCTACCAAATCGTCATAGACCGTATAAAATAATGAACGTAACCACCATGACAACACCCTTTTTTTTTTGTGGAGCCATGTTCTGAGTTTGGCATTTTGGCTGTGGCCTTCTTGGATCTTTGGAGCCACAAGTGACCATATTTGGATGAAGGGGTGGGGCTTACCCTAAGGTTAGGGTAAGGTCCAATTCCAGCTATAGTTAACTGTTATAATACTAATAGTAATGCTAATTTCCGCTAGCAAAAAACAGGCTTAAAACCATGAAAACAATGCACCTAATACAAAAACCGAACATGCGACTCCTTAGACAGTCTTTTAGTACAACTTCACGCTGAACAAGACTTTTGTTATGTGACCAGAATGTTAAAAAAATAACTAATAGCAACTGCTACAATTATACCGATACTCTTTGAATCTTAGTTTACAGCATTAAGGTAGCTGACCAATGTTAGCACCATGGTAGCAACTTGTCAATGGATGGCACCAACCTGTTACTCCAAGGGGCCAGGTGCTTATTTATGCATGATCCTTGATAACATCTGACACATACATTGTATAAACTGTACTGTACTGTGCCCTGTACAGTTGTCATGAATGGGGAAAACAACTATAGAGACCAAAACTGTTTTTTGTGCCAGGCTGTTAACATTTTTGTTTCTGCTGTAAAGTTGGGCATTTCAGCATGGATATGTATGAGGACTGATTTGCTCTTGGAGCCAGCATCAAGTGGCCATTTGAGGAACTACAGTTTTTGGCACTTCTGAGTTGGCTTAATTTTTCAGCCTCAGAGTTTGCTGCTTGTTTAGAGTTAACACAATTTTCATATACCCTTTCAAAGGTTCCCTATGAAGTCTTGTCTGTACATGAAACAAGTTATTTTAAGTGTGTATGTATCCTAATGGTTCCTTTCTGGTATTTTTTTTTTTAAATAAAAAAATAGAATTAGACAGATGCAAGGTCAGTTACGTTGAAAAAAACCCTAAAGCTGTTCCTGAGATATAGCATTCACAAGAATGGGACAGACGAGGTCACAGTGACTTTGGCCTTGCACCTATGACCACCAAAATCTAATCGGTTCATCATTGAGTGCAAGTGGATGTTTGTGCCAAATTCCAAGAAATTCCCTCAAGGCATTCCTTAGATAGCGCATTCATTAGAATCGGACAGATGGACGGATAAATGAATGGTCTGCCCGAAAAGATAATGCCTCTGGCCATGGCTATTGCTAATGCAGTGGTGTAATAACCACCATGGGATATCAAACATGAACAACCAGAGAGTCAGATAGGTTTTAAACAAGCCAACAGGTTAGTCAACATGATTTGGAAGAGAAAACAAAGGCCAACAGACCAAAACCTCTTGCTGTAACCATCCATTATAGTTTACAGTCCCACTTCCTCTACTTGCCACACTCATCCTAGTTGTGTACACACACACAGTTTTCCTGTGCAATGGGAGATTATTACAGAATATGTATTCACATTAAATTTTACCTCCAAAGAAACTAGTTTGAATAATGTGCATTCATTTTTGTTTACAACCTGTTTGATAGTCTGACTTCTCATGTTTCTTGCTTCTTCTTTGTCGCATTGTCGCCACATTTTCAGCAAACAACTATTACTTAAACGAAAGCAATGAAATCATACTGCAAGTAATAGTAGGTCACTGGAGTAAATCAGAATTGTACTTAGTACTTAAACATTTTGAAATCTTCAGTGTTGACATGGGCTTATTTTCTGTTTGTTGGCCCATTGCTACCTTTTATAACACATTGCCTTGCTCATGGTGTGCTTGTGTGTGATTGTAAAATATCCACAGGGTGTCTTTGTAGTGCAGCAAACCAAATATTGATCAGAATCAAACGGTATGAAAATAAGTATCAAAATAAAAAGATTAGGTGGAAAATAAGCAGAATGATCCTTTTTGTTGGGCCTCAATGTATGCTAAAGTATCAGGAAATACACACAATAAGATAGACGACACAAGTCGACCCCAGTATCAGCATTCCTATTATCAAGGGGTCCAAACTGAATGTTTTCAGCAATTACTCTGTCCTAGATACTATATTGTTTATCTGATTGCCAGGCAGATTCATTACCTTCTCCACAATGTAGACAGGGAAGCATAAAATACAGGTCACTGCTGTGATTAAATTCTGAAGCCTATATGGGTCAATTCTGATCCACAGCACTGCTGCTGCAACAGTCGCAGATATCAAGCAAGGGAAATAAAATAAATCATTAGGTCCATTTTAGAAAAGATATTAGAAGCAGGTCTGGTGTGTTCCTCTCATCGTCATTATTTTTACATCTGAGATTTTTGCAGTGATAATTATATGGCAGCATTAAAATAAGCTGTGTTTCATCACAAATAAATAAAATAAAAGCTTTGTGAAACCCGGCAGGTTGTTTTTTAAGACCAGAATCCTTGACAAAAATCAAGATGGTGGCCGGAAATGCAAGCTGCATACTGACCCATTTGCTTTTTTAGGGGTTGGGTGGTTGGAAATCAGGGAATTAGGACGCACCTTGTTCAGTTGTTGAGGATTATAGGAGTAGCATATGAATTGTGGTCTGCTTTAAAGACTATGAAGTCAAATCTAATCAGCTCTCATCAGCTCCAGTCAAATTACACTTCCCTGATCCCCTTGGGGAGATTTTACCTCTGCGTTTAACACACCCTAATGAGTAGCAGCAACATTAATATCAGCTGTGATCTTCATATGGAACATATGCAGATTTTCACTTACAATTATAATGCATCTTTTGCTCCCATTTTTCATGAGCTGAAAAAACACTGTCTATGCATACAAAAGTCTTATTTCTCTCAAATGTTGTGCACAATTTTTTTTTGAATCCTTGTTAGTAAGCACTTTGCCAACATAATCCATCCACCTGACAGCTGTGGCATATCAAGATGCTGATAAAACAGTGTGATTGCTACACAGGTGTGCCTTTGGCCAGTGACAATAAAAGGCTTAGAGTAGTGAAATGAATATTTAGTTTATGGGCAAAGGCACTGGTGAGCAGTCGTGCAGTCAGCACGTCAATTGCAGGCTCTGTCAAAACTTCACAACACCTGTGGAAATGTGTTGTGTGATTAAACTGCACATTCTAGAGTGGCCTTTTATTGTTTATTTTTGGGTCTGTTAAACGGCTCAGTGTTGTATGTAAGCACCGCTGTGTTAGCTTGTGCTAACCATCAAACTCAGAGGAAGAGAGCAGCTCTGCAGACAGCAGCTTGATGGGATGTTTCGAAAGAAGTGGTAAATCAACTGAAAACTGAGCCATATCAGGCATGAGATGGAACCTGGGCTTTTATGAGGTGTGTTCACAAATTGTTTTAATCATTGCTGATCTCTACGACAGTTAAGTGGAAGAGCAAAGCAGGTATGCCTCATTACATGATCCGAATCTTCATCATTCTTACCATTGTCAGCATGTAGGTTGTTAGTTCGGAGGTTGTTATTGCTTCTTATGGCACAGGGGATTTTGAAAAAGGTAACACACAGAAGGGAGGGAGAATGCCATCTAAACAGCCAGCCAATGGGAGGCTTTGAGCCACAGTCTACATCCAGTGAGCCAGACCACACACACTGAATTGAGTGACCATCTTAAAAACATTTATCTGTTTAGGTTGTACATTTGCAATCCATTTTAATCCCAGGGTCAAATACGGCATCCTGGTCAGTGGGCCTTGGCCTCTGTTACCAACGCACAAAGCACCTCACAGCATCTGTATGAGATGCACCAGGCATTCATCTAACTCCAGTGTAATTTCATCAGCTGCAATAACAGTGAGAAGAGTGACAAACTCCGAGTAGGGTGGAAAAACAGGACTTTCACCCAGGAGACCAGTGTTTGTGTCCCGTGTGAAACCAAAAGTCAATTTTTTTTTCAGCTATGTAGCATAATTACTGATGCACATCACGTGACATAGTCGTCAAGTGACATGTTACTGTTAATCAAGTTGTATTGTTGCCTAATACTTGAGTAACTTTGGTGGTGAAAGCTACGTTTCCTGTGAAAACAGAAGTTTATTTTGAAAGACACTTTAGCATGTAACAAGCAGAAACTGACGCAGAAAACGGACACATCCAAAACTGACGCTAGAGGTATACCTAGAGTGTGACAGTTTGAAGCTTAGGGCCACTGACCAAGCTGCTGTATTTGGGAGTTGCTGTGGATATTTGTATGTGGCAACTGCAGTGCCTTGCTTTAGGGCAACAGCAGGAGTGTTCTTATCAAAATGGATTGCAAATAAAAAAAACAAGTCACACTTAGAACACTTAACAGTGTAAAACATCATTATATCAGTCATGAGCTGACATGGTTTTCAGCTATCACAAGCATGGCACAAATGTAATTGAGTTTCCAGTGCTCCCAGAGGAGGCTGAGTGCACAGAGGAGGGAGAGGCATGGACTCTCCAGACCTCTCCTAGTTTATTAATTCTCCGGTTTGAAATAACATACTGTCCATAACAAGAGCATCCTGAGTCCATAGCGTCCATGTAGCTGATAAGTGAAGAGGACTGATAGGGCTGTCGCTACACAAAGCTGTGTGGTTATTAGAGGGCACATCATGTCCATCGACACTCCTCACAGCTTTGAGATGAGATGAGCTGAAATGTCACACTGATAAAGGCAGTAACAAGCTTAAAAGGAGGCAATGAGCTTGAGTGGCATCTTCATTTAAAAAGACTGACATTTTGATTAAAAGTTTAATTTAAATATTTCTAGAAGGAACAGACACTTGATCAGCGTTTCATTGGTTAGATGGATTCAGTTGCACTGGTGAGGAAGAAAGCTAGGCGTAGCACCGGCAGCTGCTTTCTGGAAATAACAGTAACCTAGTATTTAAATTGTAGACTTGAAACCCTTAATGAACCTGTATCGCCAATATAAGATGTGGTGTGGATAATTATACTTGGATGCATCATGATATTCACATTTATTTTAAATAAAACTATAAATAAAGACAGCATACCCTAAAAGAAGGCATGAGTCTGAACATGTTTTAGCATATTAGCTTGTAAATATTTAAATGTAAAGTATACTTTGCTCTGTATAATATCTATTATCAACTGGGAAATTCATGTCTTGATCTTAGACCATAAATAAAGATGGACGATGCACCTCCCCTTACTCCCACTGTACAAGAATAAAGCCAAAATATCCCGGGTATGGTCGCTGCCATCTTGCACTGCTGACTCATTTGGACCTAAAATCTGCGCAGTAGCTATCTCTGTGGTGTAGAGTTCCTGCCTGTACACTCGTCTGACCAATCGCAAGCAGCGCCATTGATAGCGAGCACACTGATTGGCACACAAAGCTGCCAATCATCACAAAACCCACAATATTGCCAAACCCCCTTTTTGTAGCATCAAATAACTAATCTAAACCAAACTTGTTAGAGAAATGAACACTTGAACATACAGCAGAGTAACTAAAACAGATATTTTGAAATCATTTTGAAATTATCATTATTTTTCTAATTTCGCTCAATGGGATGGCCATGGTGTTACATTTTATCATGTTATTCAGGGTAGTTCACTAAATAGCCTGTCCAACATCTGATGAACAAAAAGCACCAACCAAAAAAGGAGAATATTGTGGTATACAATGTGCCAGCAGTGAGTAGTTCACAGAGTTCATTTTTCTTAAACTTGCAGTCTTTTTGCTACAAAATTTCTTTGTGTTTTGCTGAGGTGTAGTGGAGGGGTAGTGACACAAAGATAGGATTTGATACTGAAAACCCTGTATTGATTTGGCTAACTGAGACTGGTGACTTTCTTATTAACTTTGGCTGAACTCTGAAATGCAGATTGCTGTTGAAGCCATACAAGCTTGATTTCTGTGATTTATGTTATCAGATTGAATGGATCAAATCCAAACAGTGAAATGAGTCATTTCACAGGGGTTGTGACACTCAAAAGGTTACAAACACCTCTCTCTCAATGTAAGTCTATAGGAAAAAAGTATTTTGGGTCCCATGGCATCACATGACAGACCAGGTTGTTGTAATTTAAATCTTGGCCATGCCATGTAAAATTGGCTTCAAAGCCAATCACTGTTCCTGGGGGCTTGTTCTAAGTATCTCTAGAAAGCAAATGAGCCTTTGGTCAAAAAACCCTCTTTCCACAGTAGAACAATGACAAAGATCAAAGATGTTAGACCAGTGGGGACTGGCCTCTTTCTCCCTGCAGTTGATTAAAAGGTCGAAACACTTAGTTTGAAAATCCATTGACCTTTCTGAGGTGTAACGCCTTCAGCCCAGAGGGGACTTAAAGATGGTATAAAGAAATGGAATTACTCAGGTAAACATGTCTTAAATACACGACTTATACAGCACCTCTGCTATACTCAACAACTGAAGGACACTGTGGGTCATTCCATTACCTCAACACATTCAGCACCGTAGTCCTGGTACAGCGTGTGTGCTGTGATTCACTCTAGCAGTGCAACAATGCCTGACAGGAAGAGCTGTTTTTGACTCCTTTGCTTTTGAAAACTCTCTGGAGTCCAAGGTCATATTTGTCATTTTGCTCACAGCTGAATTTGGGCTTTGGTAACCAACTAAAAAACAGTTTTTTACCCCCAAGGCGAGGGCATCTCTTTTGTTTGTTCTCAGCAGAAAATGACTTTAAGTCTGACTTTTCATTTTCTTTTGTGGACAGCTCTGCTGGTGATTAGTTTACTGACTTAACTGATGGCTTATAAAAGGTGGTAGCCATTGAGCATTTTTGTTTAAATGTGTTACAAGCAATAATTCATCCATACAAATATGACAAGGGACTGTCTCTCACCCAAAACTGTGTACACGGTAGGATCGATTTTTTTTCTGTGTTTTTTCTTCTTATTTTTTTTCGTCCTGGTAACAGTGCGCCTGTCGGCACAATGGTATTCTTGACGTTCACCTCTCTAATCATGTTTTGACGTTTATCCTAAGTGACCTTTTGGATGAGTCATTTCATTGCACATTTCAGGGCACACAGCATTTCAAATTGTTGGGGCATGGTGAGGAATGGATGAACGAGCAAATCACATAGAATCTTTCTTCTGCTCCCTCTCTCTGGCTCTGACACACGCTCATACCCACATAGTGCTTTGGCATTTTCTGTATCTACAACACGAACCGCTAGTGAGTATCATCTTTGTAATAGTTTCACCATAGTATTCAATTGGTTTGAGGCTATTTTGTGAATGACAAATGATACGTATGAGATCCTGCGGAGCCAAGAGGAATAATTGACTGTGAGAGTGTGCAGTATTTTTAGAAAACTACACAGTACTCAAATAGTGTTCTCTTAAGTGGTCTAAATTAATGTTCATATAAAGCTTCTGGTTTCCCACTGAAGAAGAACAAAACAATGCATTTGTATTTTGATCACTCACACATGATGGAGGAGAACTCACACTGATCAGTACAATTGAGAAAAAAAGAAACACTCTTAGGATTCACACTCTGCATTATTTTTCAAAAAGCACTTATTGATTTCACACAATGTAGATGATGATGGTTTTATTCAGTTTCCATTTATGGTGGGAAGCAAATATTGCTGTTTTGCAGCACTCTTTAAGTTACTTGTCAGCCCCACATGCCAATAGACTTTAGGGGCAGTGAGTAAATAACTGGGGTGCAATTTTACTATGAATTTTCTGTTTATGAATATTGACAACCAACTCAAGTCAACTTCCCCTCGGTGTCTTATAGCACACACAGGGAGCTCTCTGGAGTCTCTAGGTGACCCACAGCTGAAACACATTGTAACACATGTTTAAGGTTGTGAAATGGGTTCTACTTAGGTTTAGGCAACAAAAGTCCTTGGCTAGGTCTAGACAAAGATAATGTTTAGGGTTAAAAGAAATGCTTTTGTTACCTAACAATAATGTAACATGACATAAATGATTATAATTATATAATTATTCAAAATCAGCTGCCATATTATCTAAGCCTGTTCAAGATGAACCCTTTCCATTTTGAACACATAATGAAATGTGCTGATCACAACTTGCCTAATACTGAAGACTCAAACTCAGTCTGTACCTGCTTTTTTTTAAAACCCAACCAGGCTGAACCTGTCACTACTGCTAGTGCTTATTTCATCCATTATTGACTGTAAGATGCACTTGCCTGAACCGGAAGCCAAAGTTTCAAAAAATTAGGTGGACACATGTAGAAGTAAGCCTCCCTCGGCATATGGGTGAGTAGATAATGGCTGAATTTCATTTTTGGGTGCACTATCCCTTTAATATGGTCATCTGTTCGAGGTACGCTACTGCAAGTGTTTACACTACCTAGCCTATACTGCTAGATGTAGCTACATGCTAACATCAGGGAGACATGTAATCTTGGTTACCGATGTTGTTAATTTCTTCTTGATGTGTGGTTGTATTAAGAAGCTTTTATTGGTGATTTTCATGATAAGAATCATTCTCCAGCTGCAAGTGCACTGCCTATGTACATGTAGCTACATGCTAATGTCAGGGAAATATGTAACCATGGCTGCTGATGTTAATTTCTCCACAGTTTTGAATCATATTCCTTCTGGAACATGTCTAATTCTGTTCAGAAGCTTTTATTTGTGATTGTTTTTACGGTAGAAAGGCTTGTTAACCTCTGTTACAGTCATTCCCCGGTTGCAATTACATTGCTAACTTACATGTAGCTACATGGGAACATATGGGAAACACATAAACTTATTTGTGGATGTTGTTAATTTCTCCCTCATTTCAGATCATATTCCTCTGGGAACATGTCCGGTTGTGTTTAAAAGCTGTTTTTAAAGATTTTTTTTTTTTTTTTTAAACAGAGGACAGTAACACTATTCTCCAATACAGTCATTCCCTGGCTGCAATGATGGTGCAGAGACGCCAAGATATGGAAGACCCAGAAGGGAGGGGGCTTCAAGAGACAGGTGTTCCAGCACAGATAGTATTAGGAAAATAAAGTGTTTTTAGACCATTAAAGAACATAAACATATGTACCATGAACACAATTATGAACCTAAAGAGGAACATGATAGGTTGCTATTTAACACTTTTGATGACCCCATTACCTTTCCTCCCTTACCACTCTCAGGACAAAACAAATATTTTAAGACTCAGTACAGGTTTTGAGTGTTCCCAAGCCATTGTTGGCTTTAGACTTTCAGTCTAATTTCCCCCCGTCTTTTAATAGTGTGTAAATTGTGATATACTGCGGAAAAAAAAAAATCCTGGAACAAAGGGAAGGTACAAACAAGGCTTACAAGTATGATGCGCTGTGACAGCTCTTTTTGGGTAAGGTGATGCTTTAAAGAAAATTGAATGTGCCATCTGGTACATCAGAGGGAGACTCAGATACCAATAGAGAGACAGAGGAAGAGACAGGGGATGGAGCAAACACAGAGACAGATAGCTACAACAGTGTTTAGCTGCTGATTCTATTCTCTATCACGGAGCTGCTGTCAGCCCACTGGATCGACCGTGCAGCGCTGGCCTCCCGCGCTGCTCCACCTCATCTAAATGAAATGACAATACAACTGCACTCCCGAGTCCCATCCCTTCTCTTTACAGCGATAAACAGCCCGTTGAGTGTGGCTTCACTGTCATGCACTATCTGCATCTGATAAAGCACTGGACCTGGCAGTGGGGGCGGAAGTAATAAATTGCTTTTTACCTGTCTTACTGTGAGGAACAGTTTTCCGAACTCCACTCTGTTATTGCACTTTTATTCAAGTATATTGTGACACAAGTATTTTACTTCATTGTACTGTAATTCATATCCACTGTTGTTATCTGCACTTATTATGGGCAACTTCAAGAAAGTTGCTTGAAAATACCCACAGATTCAGTTTACATTTCAAAACTGCACTTACTTTTGTGAGAACCGTGGGCCCTAACAGTTGGGCTACATTGGCAACGACTGGCTATATTAGAGTTGGTATGCTCACGATCAATGGCACTGCTTTCGATTGGTTAGACAGGTGGTTGGGCGGTAACTCGATACTGCTGAGATCATTATTGTACAGACTACCGATTAATTGGTTAAACTCTAGTTACAAGTTGTTACTAAGGCGGCACCCACGCCAATGTCTTATTACTTTCTCCTCATAAAAGTGGTGACACCTGATCCTCCCTCTCCTCCACCCAAAACTGCCATTTCAACTGCAGCTGGCTAGTAAGCCTAACTTGCTAAATCCACCATGCTTTTATGCTAACGTTACACTGGTTACAGAAAATGCAGAATACAGTGATAAAAACTTACATCATCACTCAATCCGACCAATTAGAGTTGGGTCTATTTCCGGGTTTGCCAGTCAGTTCTAATGTTTGAGTTTATACCAGGCCCCCAGGAAGTGTGCCTGGCTTTGAAGCCAATGTTTATAGTGGCCAAACAGTGGTCCTGCAATTTCTGGGGTCTGTCATGTGATGCCCTGCTGCCCAAAAGAGTTTTTCCCATAGACATACATGGCGACAGGAATGTTTGTAAATCAGTAAATACATTTTTTTTAAGAGACTGATAGGGGGCTAAGCGGCCACGCTTTGTTTTTTTTACCTACATTCTTGGAACCCATCGGCTGTATTCGGCATCTGACTTCCAGCAGACGGTGATACAGCCTCTGGGGGCAGACCCCCGATTTTTTGGCATTCCGGTTTGATTTGGGCGGAGGAGGCGAATTTCCATTTCCGACTTCCGTTTATATATAAGTAAATATGCTGAACCATTGCGATGGATTCAGAGTTTGCAGTGACGCCAATTATGTTCCGCCTCGTTAGTTCACCGCACGGACCGTTTAACCTGGCAACAACTGCAGCCGGCTCAAACGTGATTGGTCAATATCACGCGGACTACAAACAGCCTACAACCGGAAACCAGGGCTCTTCCGCTCTTCTTCCGGAGGCAAGATCTCCGGGGTTTGCCTACAGACTCTACATTCACTGAATGTGTAGAGTCTATATCTGTATATAGAGACTAGTTTACCTAAAACTTCAAGTGTTTTTTGGGGTGATGAGAGGAGAATTGGCAGAGTTAGTCTCAAAAGAACACTAAAACTGCACAAATATGACAACATTTTGAATTTGAAGCTGACAAAATATAGTAGGTCTCCTAACTGGCTGCAAGTGCCATTTTAAGCTAAACTCTTGTCGGGGGTCATGTTTCTATGTCTACTGGTTGCTCGATGTGAAAGGGGCACAATGGATGAGGGATGGCTGATGCATGAAGTTGGACTGAGGAGTTATCAATACAATATTCTTAATCCTTCATATATCTCAACAAAAGCCAACATAAGGTGGTATAAGGGAGCTGAAACATTACGGTAAGGTAATTGAAATGAGGAATTATCTGCACCTATTTCACTACAAAAATTTAAATAAGGTGGCTGCTGGCTGGAGGGGAGATCACCAGACAGCTAAAAGTTTTTGGTAAGCAAAATGACCTTTGCTAATAACAAGCTAGGCTACTTGCTGTTGGCTACATTGTATGTCACTTCCAGTGAATATCACAACATCAAATTTGTTTTTTTCTGTTTTTAAAAATGTAATGTTACAAATATAGGAGGATAGCAAGTAGGCTACTCACCCATCATTTAAGTCTCCAATCTGATGTCGCAGCTGACAGCTACGTGGTTTGTTTACATGAGGCAACAGCAGTGCATATTTAATGATTTCAGTGTGGATAGTCAATAGTCAGATGATATTTTTCCATTAGTGTCTTTCTGTTCCACTCAGGACCTGGTAAAATTCAGTATACTGGTCTGGTCCGGTGTTTCACTTATATCAAACTGGTTTAAGAATTTTCACACTGGCCCAACCCCACAACCAATGATTTAACTTGCCTCGCATGCTGTGGTCCAGCCAACAATTACGGGAACTGCCCATTGGTTCGACAGCCCATTGGTCTGACATCCCATTGTTCCGACCATATTAAACCCATTGTTCAGAAGTCCCATTGTTCCGAAATCATCATGATGCCCTGTGGTTAAGGTCTGGTTAGGTTTAGGCACAAAAACCACTTGGTTAGGGTCAGGAAAAGATCATGGTGTGGGTTAAAATGAAAAAGAAAGTGACAAACACATAAGCCGTGAGCCTGCTTCGCCTCAAGCCGGTCGCGGCGCACCATATGCCCGCCGCGAGCCGTTCAGCACCGCGGACAGTCGGACTAATGGGATGTCGAACCAATGGGCTGTCGAACCAATGACATGGACCCACAATTACAGAGCAAAGAGTTTTGGAAATAATTCAAAATGACTGGCAACTCTTCTTCAACAGTAATCACTCATGCCTTTACTTGGATTTTAGCCCTCTGAGATGGAATGACAAGTTTTTGTTGTTATTGTTTTTCATCATTATTATTCTTGTGGTCTTCTGTCTTTATTTGACAGCCAGTAACATGGGGTTAGAGAGGGGCATGGCATGCAACAAAGGGCCAGCAGCCGGGAATCAAATCATGGCCAATCTAGTTATGTGGTATGTGCCTTGACCATTAGGCCACTGGGGCGACCGGACAGAAAGGTACATTTGTCAGTGCAGAAAAGCAGACAGACAACAGATGACACCAGATTATCACATTAAGAGGTGATTAACAACAACACAGGGATATGCAAAACGTTCCACTTTGATAGGACAAAGTGTTTCCCAGGTTCAGTGTAACATACCAAAGCACACCTAATTAGTTCCCTATTAAAACATTCATTTGTGTTAATTTACTAAATGAATTATTACTCTGTTACTCTGAAATGGCATTCAATTTGGTGGATGGCAAACAAGTACCTAATTCCGAAATTTTTGAATTATGACTTACAAAAATGTGTCCCATCAAGGCCATACAGAAGCATATAATTTAAATAATTTTCCTACTAATCAAACAATTCGGTAAGCTCTCCTTTGTTGTATGCATCCTTTAATTTGTCACTCATCTGTATATTAAGATGATATGGTGAACCTTTCTTTTGTGGGCTTTTAAGTAAAAAAATAAAAAGAAGAAAGGGACAGTGCTGCCATTTGCAACATCATCATGTAATGTTTGCCCTAAGTGCGCCTTTAAACTGGCTTTGTTTCCTCTCTTTTCACAGTGTAGAGAGAAAAGGTCTTCACCTGCTCTATTGCCTCTTAAATAGTCCTTATGAACAAATAAATGTATTAAATCTATAAAGCACTTAACAGTGGTAAGGTATGAGGAAAACAAACACTGGGCGATTATTCACTGCAAAGAAAACACCTCAAAGAAAAATGTTCTCATTTGCTGGGTGTGACATGGAAAATATAAATGGTGGCGATGCTGCTGCTCTCACAATAACCCTTATGATCACATGCAAATTAAAAACAAACCTATTTATATTTTGCTGCTGGGACACTGCTGTGGAGCTGCACGTTTCATTTCTCCCCTCAGGCACACTGAGGAAGTATAGTGAAGTTCTTTTTATTAAACGTGGTTATTGGAATATTCATATCAAACTCACCAGTCATTGATATTCATTTGCTACAGACTCTCTTGTTACAAATTCAAAATGTCACAGTGAAATTTAAAACAGCCTGAAAGGCATGTTCATTATTTTCTTATTGAAGTGTTGTGGTTCATTGGTTTGGAGATTCTGGCTCCTGGGGGCTGTAGAGCCCGCTGATATTTGTTCAAACTCATCTCTCAGATGTTTAATTAAAGTTATTAGGAGCCACAGGTGAATCAGTTCATTAGCAGTGAATTGTGTTTTCAAATTCCTGCAGTAACACACAGGAGTCTCACTCTCGGAGAACAATGCCAGTTGTGCGGCACTAGAAGATAAATGGAACCACCATCCTGCTGCTGCTGTTATTTATTTATATATTTATGTATTGCCTAACAGGTGAACTAGGTGATTACCTAGAGTGCCATCAGCCAGGAAAAGAAGCAAAGATGCCCCATCAACTTATAAATGGCCATCAAAGAGGTTACCAACGTGCCCATTTCATTTACAGGAATGGAGTGTGGTGCTTAATGTTCAAGCAGGTCATTCTCAGTTCAACACGCATTAAAACTTTTAATGTAGGTAACTTTTATAGATATTTATCAGAGCTCTTGGGTATGCAGATCTTATAAAACACCCAGGGTGGAATGGAAACACAGACAGGGAACAGCAAACACATCTCCCTGTAATGTGCAATGGGTTTACTTGTTTTACATTTGTGATAAAACCAAGCTGCAACCTGTGGAGCTGAAAAATAATGCTAACGCAGTAGTGCCAAAAACTGCAGTTCCTCTAATGACCATTTGAGGCTGGCTCCAAGAGTGAGTCAGTTTTCATAGACCCCCATGTTAAAATGCCCAGCTTTACAGCAGAAATAAACATGATTACAGCCTGGTACAAAGAATGATTTTGGTCTCACCTTGTTAAATGTTTTTAAGGTTTAACGTTATGCATAATTAGGGGCATGGTTGCAGTCTATATTTCAAATCCAACCCCCTCTCTTCCACAGCTCCAGCTGCTCGTCCAAATATGGTCACTTCTGGCTCCAAAAATCCGAGATGGCAACGACCAAAATGCCAAACCTGAGTCCACAAACCAATGGGTGATGTCACAGTGGCTACGTCTGTTATTTCTATACAGTCTATGGGTACAACCACTGAAATGTTAATGTGTGAAAGGCTAAAACATTGTAGTTTAAGTGCAAGTAGAGAACTGTCATGAAGTAAGCAAACTCACTAATATTAGTCGCATCTATGTAAATGTTGCTAACATTAGCCACCCTAAGTTACTGATCAACCCAGACATAATGAGCATGTGTTGGGTTTTCCTCAAAAAATGTAATTTATTACTCTTCACTTTTTCTACTTTTGAAAAGTAATACTTTATTTATTCCTCCCTGCCAATAGTCATTTGTTACACTACTCTTTGTATTATATTTCTGTTACACCACACAAAATTGGTAATTGCATTCTTCTCCTCAAAATTCAGACTTTGCATGTGTGCCTGTTGGGGTAATCACTTGTAATCACAGCTAAGGCTAGAAAGCTTGCAAATAATTTCGGGGGGTTTCTGTTGCCTATTTTCCCAAGGATGTCTGGAAGTGGGAAAGTTAATCATGGAAAAAAGCAACATTTCAACGACCACATATCCAGCTACAAGCCTCATTAGTCTGTCATCACTTGTAGCCTGCAGCTGTCCAAGATTAAAATCCAGTTTTGATTGTTTAGCCTTCATAAGGCTACATTCTCCGCAGCCGAGGAGGGCTCCTCTTTGGTGGGGTGTACTAAGTAAGTAATGGGAATATTTCCAGTTGCTGAATGTTAGTATTTCCATCTTCCAAGCTAGCGTGCTGCTTTGTGCATGCATGACAATTAGGAAAATGAATCTGGGAATGTGATTGATTGTTGGATTTGAAATCATTGAGGGGTTGATAACAAAAGTAAGGCTGTAACAAGTTTTTTGTTTTGGGGGGTAACCGTAATATTACAACTGAGTTCTTTATTAGTAATTTATTACTCTTTACTGGAAAAGTAATACTATTACTGTAATGCATTGCTACACAAATGTAAAGGATAGATAAACTGTTAAAATTAAAGTCTTGTCTTTCCAAAACATCTTCAGTGACAAAATGCCATGGATGTTAAAGACAAAGGTTATTCTGGTCATCTATTCTATTTTACACATGACATAGCAATGACTGAAATAGCAGTCCAGCCAAGGGTGGTTTGATCAGATGCAAGCTGTAATTTGCATGCATCTGCAGGCATTAAGTAGTTAGGATGGCCAAAAAAATCAACCTCTGACCTCATCGTAGACGCTGTCATTCCGCTCAAAGTCCCCTGCCTTCCTGGGCAGCACATGGACGTGGACATGCTGTAAGCAAACAAACAAGAAAAGGCAATGGTTTAGATTTGGCGCTCTGTCTAGAGAAACAGGTACCTTTTCACCTGGGAGTTCTCTGACAGACTGATGTGACAGAGACAGTTCCCATAGAGAGTCTTCATTACTTCACACTACATTGGAGAAGCCAGAGAGGAGCGTTACTGCCGTGCCACAAATCACAGGAGGGTGACCGTGCATTTCATAAAGCGTGCTACCTGCACACCGCAGAGACTCCTTATTTTTATGCTTTTAAGGATTTAATTGACTTTTTCTGCCGCCCCCCTTCTGGTGTCAACCTCCCTGCTGTCACAAACTTGGCCGTCTGTGTGGTTAACTTTGATTTCCTTCTTTGCATGGATGATATGGTAATGTCCCTAAGAAACTGCTTTATCTGACAAAACACACGCTAAGCAAGAAACAAACAGTAAACACTCACTACAGCAGAAACAACAACCTGTTTTCCCTGATAGGCATTCCACAGTCGTCCAATACTTATCAGTACATAAAGTAAAGCCTTAACGTGTGTGGTTATACAGAGTAACTAATCTGGCTTTACACTTTTACTAAAACATTAACAGGGTGATTTACAAGGCAAGACAAGACAATGTGTAAAAACTGCACATATTTTAGACAGCTGAGAGACGAGGAAAGCTAAAAAGTGCCAGCTCTGACGACCTGAGCTGAGAGTCTCTGCCATGGCTGCAAGTCTTGTATGTGTAGTAGATCCTAACACAGGAAAATCTTATAGGTTTATGGCCAAGTGACAAAAGCGAGGGTCATTCCTATGTTCCTAGTTCTACATATGAGCTGTTACCCAGCTCTATAAAGCACATGGTGGGAACCTGAGAGAGATGTTCCCCAGCTCTGTATTGGCTTAATATAACATTGGTTAGGTTAGGTTAGGTTAGGTTAGTTTAGGTTAGGTTAGGCAAGGGGACTAAAATTATGACTCTGAGAGTGATGGAATTGTATTGGTACATGTTTTTTGCTCAATATAGTTGCCCTTTCTGTTAGGAGAACAGTTCCAAAATTAACTGAAGCCCAAGAAATGAGACAAAATAAAGAATCAATCACTAATTCAGGAATGAAAAAAAGGCTAATTAAGGGTTAAAAAAGAGGTTAAGGGCCTTTTTTTTTTTTTTTTAAAGATGGTCTTGGGAATATATTTTAACAATCACAATTGGGCCTTCTGTACCTGCTGTAGAGTATAGGAGCAGCTGGACCAAATCACTACAGGGTTTGGGACCAGTTGGATCTGAGCTAAGACTCAGAGTTAAAGACCAGCAGGATGTAGGACACAGAAAGTGTTTCACTGCAGAGTTCTGAATCATTTGGACCTGGTCCAAGAGCTTTGCTGTGGAGTTCTGGACCAGTAGAGCACAAGTTAGTACTGACTGGCTGAGACAGGTAGATGACATCCTACAAGACTAAGATTCTGTAGGCTGAAGGACGGGCCTATTCTTACAGTGTTTCTTAGCCGGAAAGAGTCAAGTTAAGATGCAGAATTCATCTTTGAGCTGTCAGGATGAACCCACACAGGATCTGAGGAGCTTTGTATTTTAATGACAGTGTTAAAAATACTGCCTTTCCGTGCTGGGAACAATGACTATAGAATCAACAATAACTAATAGAAAAAAGGCCCTTGGAGCAACAGCTGAGTGGGCATGATGGTGTATGTGAATATACAGCTAACAACAAGTGCACATAATGGTTATGACATGAATAAAATAATGAGCAGCCACTGTTCAATGCTCACTGACAACCTCAATATCACTCCCTTCAATCATCACAAAGTGCAGTCTTCAACACTTGTAGATTCCTGGAAAAGTTTCTCTGCAGCACACCAAGCCTTACAAAGCCTTTATGACAGCTGTATCACTAATACATATGCTTTGCATTGTATATAAGACTCTTACAAATCAATGCTCTACAATAGCTGAAACTTGTAGTACCACTGCCAACATTTCTCCATGTACTCAAGACATGACATGACATTTGTGCTCTTTGTCCTCCATAACCAGATAAACATTTATTTATCTATTAGCCGAGGTCAAATGACTTTGTTGGATCTCAACATTTTTTTTTTTTTTTGTAATTAATGTCATCACTCTTTTGACTTTGGGGGAAATTATAGGTAATTTCAACACAGTATTTAAATTATTCATCTCAATCACAACAAAAACCTTCTTTGAAATACTGTCACGTCAGCAGTGACTTGTAAACTGATGTGTTTCGATGATGCATATTGGATACTAACGTTGTGTCACCAGGTGCGAATAAAACAATTTCATGTAAAGTCAATGTACATACATGATTAGATACGAATTACCACCAGGCGGCGTGATGAACGTGATGCGAAAAAAGCAAATTAAGCCATGCTAATTAAGCAAATAGTGCTATTTTGCATCATGCACTTATTTGTGAGTTGAAAAATCTGAACTTGACTGACCAGTTCGAGTCACGCAAGCCAATCAGCATTGAGATCCTATGACGAAGAGGACGTACAGGTGGGAGCTCATTAATTGATTCAGCTATTTCATGCATGTATGACGTGAGTTATTCCTGCATATGAAGTGAGTCAACACAAAATATTCTAGCGTTCAAACTCACGCGAGTAATGTGACGCAAAAATTCACACAACATAAGGAAAGCTTTTCACTTCCTTATTTCATTATAGTACAGTATCCTGTTTCCAACAGACATGATATTAGATCGTCAGTGAATAACTGAACTTCTGTACTATGCACCCTGAGAAACTGTTTAGAAATGCAGCATTCATAGTAGACATAAAATCGTTATATGAGGAATGTAACTGTTTCTGTTATGCATGTCCTACTTTATTGTCTGAAGGTTTTGGGGGATTGTATATGCTCTTATGTGACAATGTGTTTACTTTCATAATTTTGGCCGACTGTCTCTCACAGCAAGAATTAGGTTGGGGTGTATGTCCACTCTGAACGCAGTAGAATTGCTGTGCTTTGTTACATTATCACCGATTTACAGACATACACAGGGCATGGTCACAGTGTGACATGTCTGTTGCAGCATGGTCCACAACAAAGCTTGTCCATTAAAATCAACTGTGGCTGCTGTGCTGATCACAGAAGCTGTGTGCACCTGTGCAGGCATCATGCTGCTCATTTTCACTTTTACATGGCTGGTCTATTATATATATATATATATATATATATATATATATGTATATATATATATATATTGGTTTGGTTGTTGGTTGTTTTCTTCACTCATCTCTGCACCCTCCAACATGTAACAACTACATAGAACATAGGGGAGAGCGGGGTTAGTTGAGACAGTGCTTTTGAAACAATTCAGAAACCCACTGTACCTATTCCATTCACCTCGCTCACACTCAAGCACACCCTTTTCACTTTTAACCTTTAAGTGGACACTTTGCATTTTATTAACAGTTTTGAAATTGACAGGCTGTAAGGACTTTTGGCACTCTTTTGCTATTTTTCTTCTACCATACTGTTTTTAGTTATGTCACATACAAAAACATGGTGTTGGAAAGCTGATTTTCTGGCATATCAGTTGATGCTAGCTTTAGCTGTCTGAAGTTTTGTTGGTAGCTAACACAGGATTCCAAAGTCTGTCTAGGACAGTATTGTTTTTACCTTGCTACAAATCAACAAAAAGTAGACAAAAACAAGACAAAGACATTTCCGATCTGAATAACTTACTAACTTGGTTTGAGCTTTATCCCATGATCATTATTCTTTGACTCACGTTTAGCCTGTGATTTAGACTGCTAAGATGAACGAATATGTTCAAAATATTTTTAATGAACTTGCTTTAGGTTATAGCCAATGGTCTTTTTTTAAGGTATGTTAAGCCTTTTAAGACATTTACACTGCCAAGATGAATTTATGGATCATGAGCATATTTTGAATGTAAGGAGTTCAACTATATTTCATTCATTCATTCAAACCTTTATTCAAGACTCGGGAAATCAATTGAGGGAGACCCTAAGCAAACAAAGAACAATCATGCATATCAACTAAAACAAAAATGAACAGCAATAAAAAATATATATATAAATAAATAAAAACAATAGCAACTAGTCCATACCCATTGAGTGCACAGTTGCCCACATACAGTTACACATGGTGTGTGTTTAGGATACAGGTCATAGGAAATTGCAGATTAAATAGTCAACTGAACCCATTAAGAAGAGCAATGTATTCAGACAGAGTTTTTGTGAATTTGATAGTACGATTGCTTTATTGAAAGTACAGTAGCACGATTGCCAATAGTGGGATAGTTAGTGGGCTAAAACTGTACATTAGTAGCTGAGGTAGCACGTTGAAAGGCAGATAGTTAAAGTGTTTATATGTTGTATTGACTTAAAAGTGGGGTGCACTGATAGAATGACTGACTGACTGACAGAATGAGAGTTTCCGTGATTATGTACAGCATACCATACCATGACTTAGTCATAGCAAATATTAGAAAATAACAACATTCGGCCACAGGGGGAGCCACAGCGATTGGTCGCATTTTAGCCATTTTTAAGCATTTTTCTGTTGTTATAGCGCCACCCAGTTGCCAA
>NC_065529.1:7245475-7342187 GCF_006386435.1 Epinephelus moara
TGTTCCTCATGAGGAGAGGCATCTCTGTGCAAAGTTTCATGTCTCTACGACATACGAGGCATGAGACATGCCCATTCAAAGTTTGCAATTTCAATCGGTTGCTATAGCGCCCCCCTTTGGCCACAATTTCAATCGGTTGCTATAGCGCCCCCCTTTGGCCAAATGATGTAATATTGCTTCATTCTCATCCTCCCATGACCCTCTACCACTGTGCCAAATTTCACATGGATTGACCAAGTCAGTGAGGAGAAAAACGTGGAACAGACACACACACAGACAGAGGTTTTGCTAATATGGTAAGATAGTAAGATAAATGGGCTCTAAAAAAGTAGAAATACAGGGTGATAAACATGCTAAGGTGTTAAAAATGTGTAAGGTGTTAAAAACATTTACACTCAATTAAAACAAGATCCAAAATAAGACACTTAAACAGCCATAAGGGTGGCAGTGTCTAAGTTTAAGGTCTTTTGTAGATTATTCCATGTGTAAGGTGCACTGTAAGAGAATGACATTCTTCCTAATTCAGTTCTGACTAAGGGAGTGTGAAGCTACAACCTAATCAATCAATCAATCAATTCAATCAATTTTATTTATAAAGCCCAATATCACAAATCACAATTTGCCTCACAGGGCTTTACAGCATACGACATCCCTCTGTCCTTATGACCCTCGCAGCGGATAAGGAAAAACTCCCCAAAAAAAACCCCTTTAACGGGGAAAAAAAACGGTAGAAACCTCAGGAAGAGCAACTGAGGAGGGATCCCTCTTCCAGGACGGACAGACGTGCACGAGTACCGTGATTATGTGAAGATGGAGTTAAGCATGATGAAATGTAGGGTGGAAGCATCTGTACCAAAGCTTGATAAATGAACAAATACCAATGCTGTTCCCGCCTCACAGCCAAATATGGCCAACCAACCTTTCAGTAAAGGTTGCAGTGATGGGTGCTGTAAGGGTTTTTCTTTTTCAAAATGAAACAAACTCAATAGCCTATAAACCTTAAGGCTAACCACACTGAGCTTATGCTTGCTGCTAAAATGAAGCTCAGAAAACAGCCAAATTCCATTACTGTAATTTGGACAAATATAATAATTTTACAAATGTTTCCTTTTTCTGAAATGTGAACATGTGACTTTTTTTTTTTTTTTTTTGCCCAGACCATCCTTGGGAGGCAAACTATTGGAAAAATGCCTGTACATTTAACAAAATTGTGCCTTTCAAGTTTGGGCTATCTTCTAAAAACTTCAGGGATAACATTATTTTCATTACTGTTTAAGTAGTCTGTGAGTAGTTCATTATTTATTTTGTGTCAATACAAAAGTGTCCCAGCTGACCCCGCTCTCCCCTACAATCTGTAAAGAAATGATTGAAATACATATCTCATTCCACCAGAGGCAATGTAACGCAGCACAGCAACCATGTGGGTGTTTTTACGTTTTGCATTTGAATAAATCAATCAAATCAATGCATCCATTATCCTATAGATAAAGAGAAACTACATCCTTTTTCAAAATTCTTACACGTTGTTTCTATGGTCTATGACAGTCAAAAAATATCAGTAAACATTAACAACTGGCTTCTAACTCAATAAGCTAGAGTGATAAAACTCAATTTTGTGATGTCATCAGGTATAAAGTCTGGAGCTGCTTCATAGACAATGAATTGGGAAAGATAGCACCCAGTGGAAGGTTCTGAGTATATGGGTACATTTTCTGTTTCATAACTGAGAACACTACAATAGAATAAAGTTAAATTGGTTAAAAAAAGAACTCAAACATTCTGTGGGGCCACAAAATCAGGCCCCCATTCACTGTCTATGGAGCACCTCCAGACTTAGTTTCAGACTTTCCTCTCTTTGAGACCTCGCTTTGAGAGAGAGAGTAGCTCATGTTCACAAATGTTGATTAAACTCTCCTGGGCCACTTAAATTACATACTGGAATTACTAAATTAGGTGGTGCTCCCCTTTAAAACGTTCCAGTTAATTAATTCAGTGCCAGTTAATATAGCCTACACTTGCAAACCCTGCATAAAAAACTGCATTATCAAACACAATATACACACAGTGAAGCTGGCAGCAGCCTCACGCTACAATGGCTGTGGAGCAGGTAAAAAAAACAAAAACAAAACAACACCCCAGCTACGTGACGTGTTGTGACCGTGCCCTATGTATTTTGGAGGTAAGAGCTAAAAAGATTAAGGTGCGTCATTGTCCTTGAGATCTTTGTCATGACGATAACTTCCTTAAATTGAAATTATTTTTAGCTTGCTTTTACTTTATGTGTTTACTTTAAAATAACTACAAACTTACTCACTGTAGATCTCTGCTCCCTTCTTTTAGCCATCCAAGGAGACCAGATGGTTGTCGATTTATTCTTTTGTGGTTATGTTTCAGGCATTTTTCATTGTTTCCTTGTTCAAGGGTTTTAATTTAACCTTCAAGTGGAACAGAGCCTTTTGAGGGGTGACAGCGTTGTTGGTCACTCTGTGCCTTGATCCAGTATATTTCCATTTTCTGTCTATTAGCTACAGATGGTTCACTGCTGTGCTGTGTTGTGTGATAAATCCCCCTATGTAATCTGTGGCCTTGTCCTGAGGTGTGTGTATGTGTGTCTGTTTGTGTGTATGTATCATCAAGGGCATAATAACCTAATTGTGGGGCTGTTATTCATTTTTCATTACTACACTGTGATAAACTGTGGAGGCAGGCTGAATGAATGTTTATAAATGCTACAAACAAGATAGCATGTTTGGAGGCGTCTGCTTTTTTAGTATGCATTTTCTATTTAATGAGGTCATTTACATAATGTCTGCATTATTAAATTTGCCTACCTTGAGGAAAACTTCTGAAGCAGAAAAAAAATAACACATCGTGGCGGGAGAGCTATTTATCACGGAGGCTTTCTAAATGAGTGCTGAGTGAATGAGGCAGTGGCCTCTGGACAATGTGTGTGTGCGTGTGTGTGTGTGTGTGTGTGTGTGTGTGTGTGTGTGTGTGTGTGTGTGTATGTGTTGATAATCTGTGTGATCTTCTGCATACCAGGAACTGGGAGGGTGGTATGGGTATTATGGGAAATTATAGTGGCCTGACACAGCAGTGTTTGTGTGTTTGTGGCAGGTTCCACACAGTTAAATGCCCACATACACAGCGAGAGGCACATCGCATGGGGTCCTCCCTCCTTAAAGGATTATTACGCAATTTAACCACAAGTTATAGTTTTTATTATAGTGTTTGGGGGAGGCCCGTGCATTGCAGCATAAGGGTTGTGTCTATTAATATTATATACTTTTCTCAGCATTAACAAACACCATGCACGAACCAAAACCAACAACAAAAGTATCAACTAACAAGTACTGTATATTGTGTGTGTAAAAGCCTGATATATCCCCTTACTCTGTGCCATAGAGCAGGGGTTCTCAACTATCTGTAACTTGAGGACTACTCTGATTGTTAAAAAATTCTAAGGACCAACTTCCCGAATAAATGAGAAGAAAACATTACATGATTAAAAAAAAGAGAAAAAATAAACTGGACTATAACTATGTGTTATGCCACTGTCACTTGTTATGACCAAACTAATTTATGAATCAACATTTCATGTATTCAGGTTCATATTTCCCCATCGCGTGCTTTGGAGCTTTTACTGGCCAGCTCATTATCATTCTGAAGTCGTCAAGTACCATCACTTGGTTAGTGATATTACCAACGCAAAAAGGCATTCTTTCGCAGTGGTATGATACACAGCCAGGTGGTGTCAATGTGATGCTCAAAAAATGTATCCAGGGATCTAAAGACGTCTACAAAGACGTCTCTTGTAAGTCAATGGGAAAAAGTCATTTTGGCCCAATGGCATCATGTGAAGGACCCCAGAAATTGCAGTACCACTGTTTTGCCACTATGAAAATCTACTCAAAGCTCAGCATTCGTCCAGGCAGCCTGGAATTCACTCCATATTGCAGATACAGGGGTTAAAGTTCTCCGGCACAGTGCCGGATTTCCGGCGTGACAAAGTTTCTGTCCGGCAAGGGCAGAAGTGCTCTGCAGTGCGAGCATTTCACTCGCATTTGCCCCTAAAAATATATACATATATATATATATGTGTGTGAACCGGGAAAATGATTTAGGCGCACAGTGTGCGAGTAAACACAACCTACTGTTTACCATAATCGGCATCAGACGTTTTTTCATCGATAACCAATCAAATAAATGTATTTTAAAACTCCCTCCTTTGGCTCTGATACAGCCTCTCCCTGCCTGCCTGCAGTCCCCACTGCACTGGGCTTTGTAACAATGTCCCGCCTACAGCCCCCTCTGATCGGTTACATGGCACAAGTGATAGCCAATCAACACTGACGCCTGTGCATGCTTTCACATCATGTCACATTGAGACACAGAGCTCAGACGAGCAGGAGAGGCTCTGGTAAGCCAGCGGTAATTTTGAAGGTAAGGTAACAGAAACCAGACA
Source organism: Epinephelus moara (assembly GCF_006386435.1). Lineage (NCBI taxonomy): Eukaryota > Metazoa > Chordata > Actinopteri > Perciformes > Serranidae > Epinephelus > Epinephelus moara. The sequence continues at coordinate 7,249,941 of NC_065529.1, forward strand.
GAAACGAAAGTTGCAATAAAAGTCCTCTATGCTGAAGTTTTAAAGTCACCACCACAACATTATATGATCCATTTCAATGATGACATGCTTGCACAGAGGCGAAATTTCGACCTAACTGCCTGTTTAATTCACATCAAGCGCGATACAATTTTGCAAACAGCCTAAATGATTTAGCTTCTAAAAATAAATAGCACCAAGGCAAAAAAGAGATGTAGGAGCTATAAGTCAAAAAGTCTGGTAACCACTGAAAGTTTTTTTTTTTTTTATAAACTCATTATGCTATAAAAGTTTAATCGGAAAAGTAACTACTAAAGTTATAATCTTTTTGTTCGTTTTGATAATAAACACGTTCCTTTGCAACACATACATTTCTATTTCTTCATTTTGTGACCGCAACACCAAGCCCCCCGCTCCGGAAAAGATTTCAGATTTCAGGCACACAAATCTTCCGTGTTTCACATTTCAGGCACAAATTTTTTTCTTGCTTTAACCCCTGAAGATATAAACAGCTTATTCTAAGGTAACAAAAACAAAACTTATTTTCAGATGATTCTAAACTAATAAAAAAAAAGAAACACAGTTATGAATATTATATTCCATCTCTGCCAATATATCTCCCTAAACCCTCCCTAAAATCAAAAGCAAAAATTATGTGCTTAAATAATAATAGTATACCTTACTAAAATTGATTATCTCAAATTCAGGTATAACTCTTCAGAGATGACTCAAAAAATGGAAGTGCTTGATATGATTTACCAAATACTGAAGCATATTGCATTCACTTGAAAAACAAACAAACAAACAAAAAAAAATCTGTCCTGTTTTTCGAAATCAACAAGATTATTATCTCCACATTCAAAGACAAGTTTTCATGGGAAATAAAATCTACTTTTTTTCTGAATTAGGGGGATATTAATAATCTAATTAGTTCAGAAAAACAGGGCTTTTTTTCCTTGCATGAATTCATTACACTTCTGTACAAAAGGTCAAACCTGGTTTTATTTATTGTAGAGGAGAAAAGTGCATATACTATTTGTGGAATAATGTGGATTGTGTCCAATGCGTATTGCATTACTATGCTTCTATTAGATCAGTGTATTTCTTATCTACATAAATTTGTAATCCATTTAAATCTAATTTGTAATCTATACCAATTAATGATTTTAAAGCTTTTATAAACTCAACTTAAGTGAGTGAAACACCAAGAACAACAAAATTCATCAACAGCAGTGTGACAACCTGCAGATATTATTATTAAGGAGGGAAAAAACATGCCTTTTCAATCTCAAAATGGAAGGTGGGGGAGGAAGCATGTATTTTCTTCACCACATCTGTGCCCTAAAGCAAGGCATTAAATCCCCCGAGTGGGTTTTTCCAAGACACTAACAGTGCAGAGTGTGTGTAGTGTATATCTGCGAGGCACACCTGTGGTGAGACAGAGCTCTGCCTCCCCCCCTGCCAGCTCTCTCCACCAGAACAGCTGCTGTAAATAACAACATGTTCTGGGCTGATAAAAAGAAGCATTTGGCTTCATTTCCAGATAAATAGACGCTCATTTTGAGTGATAGTCTCAAAGGGTTTCACTTCAAAATGCTATAAATCCATTTAGGAACAATTGTACCACCAAATATTTATCACCCAATATTAGAAAACATAAATCATTCTGTCCTTGATAATAAAACAAAAGGTAATATTTCAGAACAAAAAACTTTTAGAATGAATCACTGCTTTAGACTTTAACAAAAAACACATTTCATAATTCCTAAAAATTCTCTTTTTAATCACCTTTGATGTTTGGAAACATAACCATGAAGTGAACAAAAGCATCAAAAAGTGTACCTTCAAGTTCAGACAGAAGCCTTTAGTCACTCTGCATTTTATCATTTTATGTAAGCTTTGAGAGTTTAACTTTTATATTTAACGCCCTAAACACATGGGGTCTGATAAATGTCCCATCAGAAACAAGGGGCTGTCATTGTTATGAAGGTGTTGCTTAAAGTACTGGTGGAATCCTGAAAAAGGCTGTTTTTTAGTGACCCATTGTTGTGTTTCCAGCCAGAATTGTGCCACTGAGACTGGGTATTTCAAGCCAAAACATGATCTTTTCCAAACCATTACCAAGAAGTTTTTGTGCCTAATCTTAACTCAGGGGTTGGCAACCTTTACCATCAAAAGAGCCATGTTTGACCAAAAAAAAATTAATAAAGCCACAAAACATATTTGAGACTTATAATGAAGGTAAGATAGTATGTTTCTAAGTTATGCTGTCAACATTACCAACAGGGCTTAATATGCATTCATTATGTTTTACCACAAGGTGGCTGCTTTGCAGTGGGCTATTTATGAATATTTTGTACTTTAATTTTGTAATGTTGGTGGTGAAGGGAAATTGATATGTCCATACAGTATTAAATCTTGTATTTTCCTCCATACAGTAGCTAGACTGATATGGGAGACCCAAGACTACCCACTGGTTTGGCAAAATTTTGAGGAAAAGGCACAAGGCCGTAAACGTCTGACACACATTTTGGTTGACTGATTAGGTGAGCGCAGGATTTCGATGACTTCGGAGTGAGACCGGGCTGACCAACGACATGCTTTGTCATTTAGTTTGGAGGATTACAATTAAAAAGGTTCATCCTCTGGGGAGCATGACTGGGCTCTGAAATTGTCATCGCAATCTGCCGTGAAATTTGTTAGCCTTCATAGACCCAAGTTTTTGTCACTGGGTGCCTGCAGTGCTTACAGTGAGAAAAAAAGAGCACACTTCCAAAAAGACACACACAAGCAAAAAAAAGAAAAATTCATTTCAGTGTCACTCTCCTCTCTGTGCTGGAGCAGCATTACTTTGCATCTTTCCTCAGACGCTGTGTGTCCTTGACACCGAGTCACAGTGTCTTTCCTCTCTTATTGGTGTTGCCTGATTACACACCCTGCAGATGTTGAGGTCATTGTTCACTGTTAGTTCCTTTGCAGTGTCCTTCAGTCGGGCTCTGGGTGAGCACCTCCCCGGGCTGCATGTCCCGTGGATAATTAGTCAATCATCCACTGCTTGAAGATTATGTGCACTCAAACAGAACGTCCTTCATGCAAAGCTGCATGTTCACCTCCCATCAGCTGCACTGATAGATAGAGGTGTCTTAGGAAGTCTGCATATTTGCGTAATGTGAGCACAAGATACCTGCTACCTAAAGCTGTGGTGCACGGACAGTTTCGGGTCTCCAAATAATCAAACCAGATGTCTCTTAATTAATCTGTAACTGCAGAAACAAACAAGGAAAATAGTTGCCATACCAATATGAGGGACTTAGGTGGAATCTGGTCTGACAGGAAGACTAATATACTTTGTCATAAACAGATGTGGTCCCCATTAGTGGAGAAGAAGGTCTGCTAGATCAAAGTAGAGAGCCCTAATTAGCCACAAGAAAAGAAAGATTCTCCCCACAATGCCCCCGCTTTGATAGGCACATCATCATGGAAGTTCAGTAAATTTCTCCAGTAAATCACCAGAGAATCTCCTCCATCTTGTTTTGACAAGTTCAAGTTTCATTGGCCTTTTTGTGATTTTCCTTTTCATTCCATTGGGAAATGAATCGGGATTAATCAGCTGCCAAATAGATTCCAACACAGGAGGATGACTTCAGGCTGTTTTCATAACTCAGATACAATACACATAAGGTAGTGGATTTATGTTTGATATTAAATGCTCCTCATAGTTACTGAACTGTGGTGAGCCTAGATGGTAACATATTTTATTAAAGCTGAGGAAAATATGAAAATATTGCATTTACTGTTACTGAATGAATAATTAAACACACAAGCTTTACAATGAAGCTCTTACTGTGAGCTACTGTCCAACACAATCACTGACTCAAACCAAAGAAACAAGGAATTCTTAAGGAAATTGAATGGTTGGTAAGATGTTTCCTGACTTTTTATTCCTAAACAGGCAGATAAAATGTTGTATGCGTAGTTTTGCCAATAAGTCCTTCATCTTCATATCACCTCGCAGTTGTATGTCTCTGCCAACCACTCAAGTTGCAGTTTACATCCATGTCTGTCCAGACTTGTGTGTAGTCATGATGGTCGACAAAGCTTCAAATAAGAATATTGCAAAGAAGGTAAAAACTTTAAAATGTGGCCCAATTTTTTTTTTTTGCAGAACATTATGATGCTACAGTGAAGTTGACCTTTGACTTTTGACCTTTTGGATATAAAATGTCATCACTTCATCATTTTAAACTTTCAGTGTGTCATTTTTTTTTTTTGCCCTAGTTGCTGGCTATTTTTCAAACATATCAGATTCAAACTCTATTAAAACATAATTTTAGCTAGTTGGCAAACATTGAGAGAGAGGGAGGGAACATGGGGAGAGCATCAAGAATGTGTATGATGGTAACCAAAATCACACATCAACACATATTAGAGCTACTTTACACTGACAGCTACAGAAAAAAAAATGCTGTGATGTTATTAGGCCTCCTAGACTGTGAGATTTTAGCAACCTTATAAGTTTAGTGCAAGCTACAGTATGTAGCATGGATCTAATAAACTTGGGTAAAACAAGTTAAATGTATGCAGTGGGGCTGTAGTCAACCAAAGAAATCTTCAACTAATCGATTAGTTGTGGGGGGAAAAAAAATCTGCACGTTATTTTTACTTCTGTGGTGGTGTCTGTGTCACTCTGCAGTTACACCTCCAATACACTAGTAAGCGGTGGAGGACTGTGTTAAGTGCTGTAAAGTTTAGTTCAAATCAAACTTTATTTATAAAGTTGATTCAAAACACACATTAAACATGGCTTAATAGAGACAATTTCAAACATAAGTACGCAAATTGGCTTCACTATAAATCGCAGAACTGACAAACACTTGTCTTTATCTGGACACGTGGCATTTTAGCCTTTAATTGACAGCACAGTTCAGCGTGAAAAGGGGAGAGACGCAGAGGGAGTGACATGCAACAAGGTGCCACAGGCCGGAGTCGAACCCGGACCACTGCGGGAAAAGCCTTACATATGAGACGCTTGCTCTAACCACTGAGCGACCAATAACGTCCTAACATTGATTTTGTCGGCTAAAATTGACATGCGGTCTTGTCAAACTGTTATTGCCTGATATACCCCGAGATAAGCTCTCATTGTTTTCCCTTTGTGCAACAAGTAATTTCATTCAGTAGGCTACAAAATCAAATGATGACATGACTTACTGTACACATTTGATAAGGCACTCCTGTCTTGTTTGTGCACCCTCTTCTTGCTGCGGTCAGATCACCTGTATCTTACCCGGATACAGCAATGCTATTTTCTGATTGGCTGATAGGTAGCTGCCTATGTTATTTTATTTTTTGATTGGCTGGTGGGTAGCTGTGTCTTATTTTGATTGGCTGGAGTGTGGCACGCTCTTCTTGAGCTCCGGTAGCCACAGTAACTGGGTTTCCATCCAAATGTATCGCAAATTTTAAGCGAATTTTGTGAAAATGCGCAAAAGAAAATGCAAATTTATGCACGTTTCCATTCATTATTGTTTTGCGAGTATTGGGAGTCAACAGGTCGAGCAGAAGGTGGCGCTTCTCATGAAAAATAAAAATGCAAAAGAACACCCGTAGAAGAAGAGGGCGCCGTGAGATGACGTCATTGAGAGCGTCTCATGTCCACAACTGATGTAAACAATTACCGGCACATCCATGACTACGACGAGATGGAGAGATTCCTTGGGAACTTCTTGGCTATTGCGAGAGCTCTCATCACACTCATATCAGCGTTGTCAGCGTAGCCTACATAATGCCGTGATGTCTGTGTTGGTACACCAGGCAGTGCACATGATGCAGCTGTATTCAGCACATCCAGTCTATTCAGGTAAGCTGTGAAATACACTCACCTGACACTGGAGTAATTACCTCTCTCTAAGTTCACACAGGTGTGTGTGTGGCGTAGAAGTAGGATTCGGTAGCCTACGTCATTGTTTATTCACTAAATCTGTTTCCATTGCCAAAAGTCGCATTTTCCTAATATCGATACGCTGACTTTTCCACCCCCTCCAAGCATAAAAACTTTTTTGCGATATTTCGACCTTTTTTCAAATTTCTGTGGTTTCCATTCAAGTTTTTTTTCGCAATTGTTGAAAATGCGAATAAAAATAGATGGATGGAAACCCGACTAGTGTCTTGCAACACGTTGCACTGCAATTATAGCGATGTAACTTGGTGGACATTTTATGCGTGAGAAATACCAGGTGTGGCGGGTGAGAGTGTGAAAAGGTTAAAATGCGTGTGTCACACTCTCAAAGCGTGAGACTTGAGAGTTTTGAAAGCAAATACAACATGCTAACATTATTAGCGCCAGCCTATGGCATTTTACATTGTATACATTAGCCTAGCAACGAGCGGAGATTTCCTCTGCTCATATGAAGCCTAGATAAATCTCGAAGCATAAATCCTTTAAGGACAGATCACACACACGACTTAAAATGCTATTTTAGTGGAGACTTTACTGTCTTCACTATTTATTGTTTCTCATCTGTGAAATACAAGTAAATACAAGCTTTGTTTCCACTGAGGGAAATGGTTTCAGCTTACAGAGGGTGAGGCGAGTTCAACTTTCTGTCAACAATGGGGGTGTTTTGAAAACACCCCCATTTTCACAGGTAACTTAGCCTGTCCCCCCGCCACAGGAAATAATGGATTAATCCTGGAAAGCTGTTGATGTAGCACTTTTCTCCTTATGAAAGTAACACGCCGATTATTCGACCAATGAGAATTTGGTTGGACGAGAGCATAGCAACCAAATAATCCACTAGTCGACCAGGAGACTACAGCCCTAGTATGCAGACTGTATGATGACAGCACCTGCTGAATTGCAGGCTATGATGTACTATTCAGTAGCTTCCCATACTGATTGTGTAAGAATGCTGCAGGGGTTATTACTTCTCCAGCTGTGGAAAACAAACAAAAAATGTGTTTTTGGGTCACCCAGTAGGGTGTGTACTGCTAAGGCTGAGTTCTTACCACACACAGTGGCCCAGGTTTGAGTCCAGCCCTGGCCCTTTGCTGCATGTCATCCCCCTTTGTCTCCCTAGGCTTTCCTGTCTTTCTCTCACTTTCAAAATAAAGTGGAACACCCCCACCCCCCACAAGAGGATTATTTGCATTGCAAACAATTTGAAATATACAAACCCTGCAGGTATCAGGAGCAAATGTTAATTGTATATGTTGTGCACACAAATTCATAACTTATGCAACTGCATTACTTAATTTGGTCCCTCAAATTGATCATTTGTGTGCATGAATTAACATTTTATAAACAAGCTGTTCTCACATTAAATATACTGAAGGAGTGATACACCAAGTTAGATCCTTGCCATCAGAGTAACACTGTCAGCTCATGTAGACTGTCTATGGCCCGATAAACTGTTGATTTTGCTCTATATTCCACAGCAGTATGTGTGGACTACAAAAGCAGCCAAAGCAGGACAGCAAAGTGTGAAAAAGCAATATTGAGAAAATGTCCAATTTAGCATCAGATCAGTCTCACAAAAAGCTTCAAGTACTTCTGGTTGGTTGTGTTATGTCAGCCCTCGAGCACACTCATCAGGCACAAACACTACATTTAACTCAGGATTTCCTGAGGACATGAGGACAGTACAATCAGGAAGCTCCAAATCACCTACACACCTCAATATCATGGGAACAACCCTACAAACACAAACCACATAATCCAATTTTTATTACTACAGTATATATTCCTCATGAAACACGCACTAAAACATCTCCATTCACCTCTCTGTTTCCTCTCTATCACTCTGGATTGTAATGGAGCTCAATTTAATTATATGCTCAGTGTGAGGAAGCTGAAGACAGAGAAGGACTTTGAACTACTGCCCAGAAACAAGTCTGCCAAGTCTGGCTTACTGACCTGCCTTTATCTTGAAGAAGAAGAAGAAGAAGAAGAAGAAGAAGAAGAAGACGACGTGCACATATCTTCTGTGTGTACACTGGGCATTGAACCTGGCTTGTTGGAAGCCAATCCACCCTCTGAGTCCAACAACCTTAAATTACAGTACGCTAATATTTTTACCTTTTTTTTTTCTTTCTTTTTTTTTTTTTCAACAGTCACATGGCAACTATGATGATGTAGAAGACAAGGCAGGGGATGTTATGTTAAATTAATAATGGTTAGGACCTGGGTAACACTAGGCAACTTAACTGTTAAAACAAATCTATAGAATCTACTCAGTACATGTGAGGTAACAATTTGCATCTTGCATGTCTTGAGTAAAGAGTACCTACATTTAGTAGCTATGACACATTGAAACCTATTTCATGTAAAGAATACCTAACATTTTTCAACACTAGGGCTGTCAATCTTCCCCCAAAATCAGATTTGAATTTTTAGCATAAAAAAACATTAAAAATTTGTTTTTTTTAGCTCATTATATATACATATATACCAGCTTATTTGGGAATTCTACAGGATGCCAATTACATCATGCATCCACTAGAGGGCATTCCAATCAAATCTGTTGTGTAACATTTGCAAAACACTTTAGTTTTACCAACTCAATTTAAAACTTCAAGAAAGGAAATAGAAATATTAGGCCAGACATATTGATATATAGATAGATACAATATAAGGCCAGAAATATTCAAGCAATGATGTTTAATGGAGAAGCAAATATATTGGTTCATTCAAATACATACATTGCTACTGTAAGTCTCGCAGGCATTTTTCTCACTGCTATTAATAACACAAACAGTAAGTAAAGTATCCTGCGTGATGTTGATCGGCCTCATGTCTTTGCAGATGAATTGTGTCAGCTTGTGTGTTATCATGTCCTGTTGAGCAGCTGGCAGGGCTCGAGATGAGGAGGGAGGCAAAAACGAGGTAATTCTTGACTGCTTTCTCCGGGGCTCTGTGTCCTCTGCTAACATAGCTCCGTACTCGTTGTAATGCAGTGAATGGAGGTGTGCATTCAGGTTGCTCGTAGTCGAGTGATATTTCAACGACGCCTTGCATAGTTTACATATCACGGTTTCCCTGGATGTTATTTTCCCGTTCTTTGAAGGAAATCCAAACAGTTTCCACACGGTGCTCCTGAGATTTTCCGGAGTTTGGATCTTCTCTATCTCTGCGCTGCCTTCCGCCATCTTGTAAACAACATACTGTACATCACTTCTCGCCTAACGTCACAACGCACGATGTTGGTTTGCGTTGTACCGGAAGTCAAATATTCGAACCTTAGTTTCCAGCTTCGAATATGCTTATTTTTACAATAATTCAAATTGTTTTCGAATAGCGAAGTTCATTCTGACAGCCCTATTCAACACATTACTCATAAAAAAGTGAGTGATATTAACTCTTGATTGCAGGCAATTGCTCATCTACTTAAAAATAATTATTCATAAGGAATCAATATGATTAATTAACCAGGTAATTCCAGGAAGGGCAGCCATACTTGAAAACTTGTAATACACAGGAGACAATTTTTCATCCATTCATTCTCTGTAACCGCTTATCTGAGTACAGGGTCGCGAGGGGGCCGGAGCCTATCCCAGCTGACATTGTGTGAGAGCTGGGGTACACCCTGGACAGGTCGCCAGACTATCACAGTGCTGACACATAGAGACAGACAACCATTCACACTCACATTCACATCTACAGGCAATTTAGAGTCACAGATTAACCTAACCTGCGTGTTGGACTGTGGGAGGAAGCCGGAGAACCTGGAGAAAACCCATGGAGATGGTGGGCTTGAACCCCAGAACTCTCTGTGTTAACCACTGCGCTGCCCAGAGACAACACTAATTATGTCAATGTTTTTAACTGAGCACATTTTCAAAACATAAACAAATGAGGTACAAAAGGACCCTCTTTAACTTAAATTTTCAACTAAAACAAAAATTTTCGTGAACACTTCGAATGTAGATTTGTTTTTTCTTTTTTTTTGTTTTGTTTCACGTTGCAGTGCAGGGATTACAATATCGGATTACACTAGCTTTACAAATTTTCAACACATTCATCCGAAGTCGTCACATATCACCACTTTGTCAGTCTCTGACAGTTTCTCGTCTACATATTACATGCTAGGTAGCCTCCTGCGTCAGCTGTTGATGTTCTGGGACACCATTCCCAAAGCTGGGACGTCAACAAAAGCACATAGTTAGGTTCAGAAAAAAACATAATGGTTTGGCTCCACACTAATGCGGGAAGCCAACACCCTGCTCCCAGGTGAAATTCTGGGTTGTGTTCTTGGGTTTGTTGGACTCATCCTTTACCCCTCCCACCGACCCTATAGGGACTCTCTTATATTGCTCCTTGCGTTGTTACTGGCAGGGTTTCAACCTGACGCCATCCAGCGGCGTATTATACTGCGCGGACAGGTGCTGTCCGGCTGACTGGTGGCATATTACTGCAAAAGCCTCTGTCCGTCCGCGTTACAATGTGACGACACCCAGCAGCGTATTGTACCACTGAGAAAGGTAGCTTTTGCCGTCAGGTGTCTGATGCTGAACTCACTGACAAAGCAGCAGTATATGAAGACTTCGGAATGAGAGCTGTCTGGTATATTTTAGGATATTTTTATGTCACAAACGTTACTGTTCACAAATAGGTAGAGTAGTCATACTTTACCTATTATTAGTTATTTGACTTGCTAACTAATATACTTAAGTAAAATTTAAATGATATGCATGGGTTTTATTTAACTCCCTCCAAAATCTTTTTTTACAGTGTAGTTCGGGGAAAGTACTTGGTTAATCAGTAATGCTAGCAGCTCTGTTAGGCTGTACCTAGGCCGACGATAATATGCTCACAGTGACAATGCTTACATTCAAAAGTTTAGCAGGTATGTCTACCATGAATGACATGTCAGTTTGTCTGTTGCCATGCATATGAATAAAAATTGACTGAAAGACGGAGCTAGAGGAAGAGTCAGGGGATCTCCCATTACTCTCTAGGGGGACATGGATGCTTGTATAAAAATTCATGGCAATCCATCCGACAGTTGTCAAGACATTTCAGTGGTGGACCCACCAACCAACATTGCCACATGACTAGAATGTTGTACACACCCATCCACCACCCTGTATCTTCCACACTGCTACTCTCTGCCTTAGTGCACAAAGGGCACACTACATCCTGCATTGGCAACTAACATTGGCACCACACATAGAAAACATGCACTGTAGAACTGTCCAATATGAACAGAATTACTAGAAAGACTGAACTGAGTTAAAACATCTATCTGACATTGTAATGTGGACAGATAAAATTTAGCGTTTCAAAAACTCTCTGCAGAGCTGTCAACCTTGGTTAAAGTTTAGAAAACAGCAGTTTATGCTGCGGTTACAGCACAGGTTGCCAATTACAGCCATTAGCACATGTTTTGGTTTTAGTTTCTGTAGAAGCTGGCAACAACACTGTAATGACAGACTCCAGAAAGCTGCTTGCAGTCACTTCACTGGGCTGTTGTCTGAGAAAAACAAAGCTGCAGCACGTAATTCCTACTTAACCTGAAAACCGACATATTCACATGTCTCTATATGTACCAGTCAATTAAGATGTCTGAGTGTTAATCAGTGAGCTTCAGGGGTTGGTAGGCATGTATTTTCTCTCCTGATTGCCACGCTAGCTGCAATGGACGTCGGAACTATTTTCTGAGAGGGGGGGCGGGATTTTTGTTGGGAGGGCGGGGGAAGCACGCACACTTATCAATGATTAAGGATTTGATTTGAAGTCATTTTATAATAACATGCAGTTATAAGAGAACTAGAATGGATGAACACGACATCTTTATTGTTAAGAAAGTGAAACTTTGATAACTAAATCAAGCCATTTAAGGAACATAACATTATTTGTAACCTTGAATGCAAAAAAGAAAAGTCTGCGCTCCTGACTCAGGGCTTTCATACATTTCCAAAAGTGGACCTTCTCTCAGTTGACCTACTGATGAAGATTTTAAGCAGGGTCAAGACATCGCTTTCATCCATAAGGTCACTGTGAGCTTTCATAATGACCAAATGTGTTAGTCTCTCCTGCGTCATGGTGTTGTGCAGCCAGGTTTTCAGCCTGCGCAAGGCTGAGAAAGAGTGCTCGGATGCCGCAACAGATATGGGCAGGGCCAGACAGAGCTTAATGAGCTTCTCCACTTCTGACAGCATGGAGCGGGTTTGGGGCTGCAAGGTTTGCAGGATGGACACAACATCCTGGATGCCAAGGCTACTGTATGTAGTCAGGCAGGCTGCATATCACATCAAAAGCATAGATCTATGCATTAATGATATGAAAGAGATAAAAAAAAAAAAAAAAATGTAAGTCAGACAAATTCAGTTTAAATTCAGATTCTTTATTTTTTTAAAGCGTAATGCAGTGGGTAGGGAGGCTGGGGTGCGGGGGTGCACCCCTAGTTCCGACGTCTATGGTTAGCTGTATCCTTTCCTGATTCCAGCTCTGTATCTAACACCAAGACATAAGAGTGACATTGATCTTCCCATTTAACTCACAAAAAGAATGCAAATAAGTATATTTCCTAAAATCTTGAACTATTTCTTTGGGAATTTGAAAAAGGCGCCACATAACCGAACCATTTCCTGATTGATTGGTTGGTTGGTTGGTTGGTTGGTTCTTGTTTGTTATCTGTAAGTCCTAATCAGTGTTGTGCTTGTTGCTCAAAAATGTAATTTATTACTACTAAGCTCATTACTCTACTAAAAAGTAATGAGCTTTTTTCAGATGAGCTATTGTTGCACAGTGCATGCTGGATAGTTTTGTGTCCAACTTGATTCAGACTTGTTTTGATGTATGGGCAATATTAACCTCATAAGATTAAAGTGGGTGCAAGTTGTCACCTGATCTAACAGCTGAATGGGTAAGATGTTGACTCAACAATATGATGTCATATACAGATAAATATAACAATATACTAACATTCATTTTTGTTGTATTGTAGAGATTTTGATTTTATTTTTCTGCTTTGAAGGAATCCGCAATGCAACATCTGTACAGATGTGAAGCCCCGGCCACATCTGCACAGTTTCCACTGTTTATTTATGTAGTTTAAGGATGACAGGTTTGCTTAGCTGATGTATATACAGCACTTTACAGCCCAACTTTCTCTACAGCTAATTTCCATATCCATGTCAACTGTATGGGGAGTGAATTTTTGTATAACTCACCCGTTTACATTTTCTAAAAGTTATGCATATTTAAGGGTGGGTCCACTTGACTGACAGGCTGTCGACGAGGCATCGCCACAGTTTCTATGTCCATTATTTTATACAGTCTATGCACAACACTGGACTTAACTAGGTCAAACTTTCACACATGCAGCTGATGACACTGATGGACTGACAATAGATGCACCGGTTCCATGAATACAGTAGTTTCAACAGCCACTAAAGCAGTCATGCTAATCCATTGTCAGATGCAGAATACATGTAGACTTAACCAAATCAAAATCCATCATATCCTTCGGGTGTCTCACTAACTCTGCCTCTTACTCAGCCTTTCATATTTACTGCTAAGAAAATACATTCCGGTGGGTTTATTCAGTTTAGTCTATTTTGTGCATATTACATCTAATCATCTTTATCTATAAACACTCATATATAACAGCCAGGCTTGCTTAGTAAACAAGCAGGATCTATACATAGCCCTCCACATGATAAATCACTATAATCACCCTGCATTTTCCATAAGACAAAAATAAAATCCAATTCCATCATTCAAAACACAGAGATTTGTCTTGTGTCTGTGCAACTCCAGGCAGTGAGTTCATAAGAGTGCATTTGCCTCTCTCTTATAGCCTGCCTCACTCTTATTCAATCAAAGGACCATTTTTATTGCTGGCGCACAGGCACCTGATTGCAATAACCCAGTTGATAGATGGGGGTGGGCCACTACTGTAGCAGGTGCACTATATGCGCTAAGATAATCTGTTTTTATAAAAAGACCAGACAGGTCTACACATCAAGAGTTCCTTTGTGTTAAAATTACTTGATAAAATATGTAGATTATTTCAGCGAGTTAAGGATCAGTGGGAAACAACGGCTCCTCTATTACCTGCCTTGATTCACTGCTCCCCTGATGTGCTTTCCTGCAGTAAAGGCCCTCAACAAAAGGGTCCTGCCAGAATATTTCAGAGCTGCTGATATTCTGATAATGCTAAAATATAACCTACTTGCTGGTGTGAATCTAACTGAACTCAAGCAAAAATGCATTACTCTCTGACCTTGTTTGTATTGCCAGATGAAAGCCATTTCATCTCAAACAACCTGTAGATGAAAAATGGGGGTTGTTGTGGAAATGGAAAAATAAAGATCTTTTAAAAGACATTGTTCTCTTAGGGCACCCAGTGGAGATTGCTTTTTTAGGGAGCGGGAGGTAGGTGGCTTTAAAAAATTCTGCCGGACAGAAGGACTTTTGCCTTTGGTAGTAACTGAAGGATGAGTTAGTGCACCTTGGAACTGATTCAGCAAGCGGTTACATAGTGGAAGCAGTTTTTGGGAAAATTCACATACCTATTCTCTTTATATTTGTGGATGGACTTACACTGGTCTGGGTCCAGAATTTTGGTACATCATGGATCAGTAATTTTAAAACAAACAAAGCTAATGCAATGTGTCCTCCAACCACCTTTTAACTCAAAAGTGTTTATCGGCCAAACATCGGTATCGTGTATTTGCCTTGCTGACTGCCACCGGCCTATCAGCAAATAAGATGACATTTACCGATTGCAGCAGCCATTGTTTTTCTGTTGTGTCACATCGACTTTGCAAAGGCTTAAAAGCAGGGCTTGAGACTGATAGCGTCCTGTTGTCCGGGGGACGAAAGAGAAGGACGCAGTGACTCACTGTCAGGGGACGCACCCTGTTTTTTTTTGTTTCGTTTTTTATCAATAAGAGAGTGCTGCATGGTTGATGTTCATTTGTAGGCCAACACTGAAGTAAACACTGCCCTGGTTCTCTTAACAGAAACCCCAGGGTTTCCCACACATTCAATTATTTGTGGCGGCCTGCCACAATTAAAACGCCTGCCACCATGTTTTCATTTGCTGTTTTGGAGCTGGGCCGTTCAACAGGAGCACTGTTGGAATATATATTCTGTTTGGTTATAAAGTGTACCACACTGTGCACAGATGGAGCAGCAGAACGTCATGTGCAGTGAAAGTGAAACTTAACCGTTCATGGCGCTGGGTCTAAAAGTTTGCCTCTGCAGCAGCTGCTCCTCTTATCCGTAAATCAGCTCTGATCAGCTCTGATTGGATCAACTGATCAATTATCCATTCCCAGGATACACCATTATTAATCAATTAATTTTAAAAAAGGAAAGTAACAAACTCATGAAGTGCATGAAGCATCCGCCTGCACTGCATTCAATGAAAAAAATGTTAAAGGGAAGTGAAATTTCAGTTGTAGTGAGTGTCTATAGTAACATTGACGCTCTCGCTCTCTGGAGTGCGACAAAATGTCAACAATATTTCAGGCATGTTACAAAGGGTCCACGTCATTGGTCCGACAGTCCATTGGTCCGACGGTCCGCGGTGCTGAACGGCTCCCGGCGGGCGTATTTCTGCCTTGATGGTGCGCCGCGACCTGCTCTGGATCAGCTGGGAAAGGCTTGAGACGAAGCAAGCTCACGGCTTATGTGTTTGTCACTTTCTTTTTCATTTTAACCCACTCCATGATCTTTTCCTGACCCTAACCAAGTGGTTTTTGTGCCTAAACCTAACCAGACCTTAACCACAGGGCATCATGATGATTTCGGAACAACGTGACTTCTGAACAATGGATTTAATATGGTCGGACCAATGGGCTGTTGGACCAATGGGCAGTTCACGTTACAAAAACGCATTGAGTGCTAAAGGAGTGCTAAAATGGAGGAGTGCTAAAATGCTATCTTATTTTATGGTTTTTAGTAGTCAATTCTATCTGAAGGAGGAGAGCTTGTTAACGTTAGCTATAAGCAGCCTGTGGCCAGGCCTATCAGCCAACAGGTTAATGTTAACATTAATAGATTCAGGACACTGTATCCCCTTGGATTTTATTTCCAGCAGTGGTGCTGAGGTGCTCAATACAATTTTTGGAAAGTGTTCATGATATTGGTTAATTTATTTTATAATGCTGTTGTTAAAATGGCATTACATTTGGTGAAGAATGCATAATAATGACTTGTTTAGGACTCAGAACTCAAAGTTTAGGACTTGGACTCAACTTGGGACTTGTCTGTCTTGACTTGAGACTTACTTGTGACTTGAAAAACAATGACTTGATCCCACCTCTGATCCCAGTACCTCCCAGGTCTTTGTTGCCTGGATGTAATTCAACATACCAATGGGATTGAGGGCACAAACTTTTGGAAAGTCTCTCCCTAAAGGCATTCATGGTTGTTTACATTGAAATTGAAAGAAGCGGTTGTTTAAGGAATGAAAAAGAGATTTAGAGAGAGAAGTTGAAACCTTGCTCACTGTCACCTCTCTGCATGCCAATCGCAGGATAAAGTGGGCTTGACTGTTAGTTGTGTGTGATTGTTGGTTTCTTGAAGGACATGTGCCCCCTCAGAATTTTGAGATTAAGTAGCTGTAGAAAGGAGTTAAAATCGTATTTTTGCATTATGTGTTCTCATGATGCTTTTGGTTTTGATTCCGCACCAAAACTCTCTTTTTCTGTTTTTTTTCCCTCAGTGTTAAACAGCACTGATAAACAGAGATCCCCCTCACTGAACAGGGGATACTCAAAGAGCCTCTACACCCTCCAAACAAAACTAGCACAGACATAATTTACCCATGTGAAACAACCAAAACTGTTTCAGCTTTGGCAGAAAAAAATGTGCTCATGTCAGAACCCTTTGCAAATAGTAAGAAACTGATACAAAATGTTTTCTGCTCTGTTTTAATCTTTTATGATTCTCTCATATTTATATGTATGGCTTAAAAATTGTGCTTTGGTGTTTTGTTTTTGCTGCTGAATTTTAAAGCACTTTGTGGTGCATTCTGTGCATAAAAGGTGCTATATAAACAAAGTTTATTTATTCATTCATTTATTCATTCACTATTGTAAGGCATTTCACACTGTAGCCCTTGTACACAGACATGGCACTTCAGGGCCACTACAATATCCCTTTTTATGCCGCCTTTGTATTTCTACACAGGGCCAAATGACAGCAGCATGATTCCACTCCTGAGTGTGATTATAAACTGCATGCTGGTATCATGGAATCAAAGAGGGTGTGATGGGCATGACATGCAACAAAGCAGCATCCGTTTCTGGTGTGACATAAAACGTACACATCAGCAGCAAAACATGGCAACAACAGCCATTCACCGTCTCTGCTATATGGTGGCTGATCTTGTCCTCTGCTCGGAGGATAAGAAGCTCCCAAACCTCTTTTTTTCCCCCAGTTTGGGGACATTTACGGCCAATGTTCTTCTTCTTTGAGTTAGTCGCTAACTGCTAACAGCTAACAGCTACCTCTTAAATCTCCCACAGTGGGTTACATGCATAACACATCGTCAAAACACCACACTTGTCCTACCCATGGTCCCATCCTGCCAACTGTCCCACTTATACAGAGATCATTTCAGCGCCGTTTCTACCTCCCTTGGTGGAGTAAAGGCAAGATCACTCTGTCCCCCCATTCTGCGATCGTACCTTATCTACAGCATGGCGAGGTGGCAAAACAATGCAATATTTCTGCCTTGAACAGGCAGTGTCAAAGCGCCTTATATTTACTGTAAGTTACTGTGTCAATATGTCTTTAAAATTAATGCAATGTAGTGTTACCTGTTATCAGAAAAGTAGAATGGTGCAGTGTAGTTGGGTACAGTATGAAGGGGTGAGTAGAGCTTTAAGTTGCAGTGACTGGTCATGATTCTGTCCCTTCACTTTAACCTATATGGACCCTAGTGGGTCCCCAGTTAGTCACTTGAATCATTCCATACAGCCTCCAACCAAACCAAAAAATGATTTAAACCTTTTAGAAAAGATCTCTAAATTATTCAGCCATGCCAAGAGTTTAGCACCACAAATGTGATGATTATTTAATAGTGTATAACTGTTGCAGAGGCCTCATGACATATTTAAAGGCAGTGAATTATTAAGCGCTCACCTTCACGGTTTGTCCGGCTTCAGGGCCGTCCTGGTGGGAACAGAAAGAGGTAATTAGAAAGAGTTGGGAATTCAGAAATATTTACATTAATAATTCAGAGAGAGATTTTAATTCCAGATAAGCTACAGCACCTCACCTTTTCCCCCAATTAAAAAAAATGACTTTCCCCCTGATTTGTTTAACTGCCTCCTGTCCTGACATTTATTTCTTCATGACCATTTTTATTTAATTTCCTAGTAGAAAGACAAGAAAAATGTATTTTTAAACACATAGAAAAATACAGTGATTATAATACACACGATCAGATACATAGATTACACTATTTGAAACTATGGATATGTACTGTGGCTGATTCAGTTTATATTGAAAGACATATATTAAAAAAATTGTATCAATATATTTGGACATTTATCCATCCATTATCTGTAGCACCTTATCCTTTACAATGTCATGTGGTGCTAGAGTTGAACCTAGCTGACACTGGGCAAGAGGCAGACTATCACAGGGCTGACACATAAACCCTTTATTTACCAAAATCAACACGTATAACCGGGTTTCTTAAATGCAGGAAAACTCGCTAAAAATGGGATAGGCTCCTTTCCCACTGCTGTGTACCTGGCTCTGCAGTGTATGAGTATGCATTTCAGTTGAATGAATGAATACACTGTAAAATGGTTAATAAGTAGTAGAAAGCAGCATGGAGGTCTGTAAAAAATGTTATATTGTGTTCACACCAAACAATGTGAATTTTCACAAGTTTGAACGCTAGAATATTTAGTGTTGATTCACTTCATATGTGTGAAATCGCTGAATCGATGAATAAACTTGCGCCGATATGTCCTTGGCGTCATACGTCCCCAGAGGATCTCAATGCTGACTGGGTATTGTGGCGTGAATCAGCTGCTGAAGCTCAGATCTTTTAACTCTTGCGAATAAGCATATGAAAAAATATCGCGCTACCTACATGCCGCTTGATTTGTGTATTTGGTATCATTCACGGCACGTCCATCGCACCACCTGGCGGGAATTAATTTCTAATCGTGTCTTAACATTGACTTTACATGTAATTTACTCATGTGAATTGTTTTATTCAGGCCCGGTGTAAAGACAACATTATAGTGGTTACCTCTCTTTTTTAATCTGTTCAGTCTCTCTTTCAAACTCAATGCCGACTAATTTTGAAATATGTTCGAGTGCTGCTTGGGTGGAGACAGAAAGCGATTTGTGGTGGTGAGTCATTTCATTTAAACAACCTTTCGCCGTAGAATGATACATGGCCGGGCAGTATGTAACACAACAGGACATAACCTTTTGCGGTGTGATGACACGCTGACAGTTGGGCAGTACCTGGCACGGCACAATGATATGCCACTGGATGGCAACATTTCTGCTGACCCCTCGCATGTTCTAAATGGGGAATTCTAACTTCTGCTCTCCAACATTATAAAGCACATGTGTAGGTTTAGAAAACATCATGGATATTCATAAGTGAAGCAAAGAGTGGGCTCCTGAGTTAAAGTCTGGGGTTTCCTCCTGCTCACCCTGTAGGGACTACCCAACTCTTATATTACATTGTTATCAGTGGCGTTTCAAACTGATGCTGTCTGGCAGCATTATAAACTGACGTCACCTGGCTGTATATCATACCACCATGTAAGGCATCTTGTTGTGTCGGTGTCCCAACAAGGTGAAGCTGAAATCACTGACAAAGTGGTGGTACCTGCCGAGTTGGGAATAAGAATGTAAAAAGTATACATATTGTATATTATGTTTAGCTTTATAGATTATTCATTCTTTTTTCATGTCAGATGCGATGTTGTATAGGTTTTGCACATTGTTGCACTGCAGTTTTGATGACAGCAGGTGTAGTTTTCATTTGAAAGCATTAACTGAGCTGATCATGATCACGGTTAAACAGGACCTATTATACTAATTTTCGGGCCTTTGTATTTGATTTCTGGACTCCTATAGAGCAGCTACACACGATTACCTGCACACAAAGCTTTGTAGATCTTCAGGACGCTGTGCCTCTTGCTTCACTGCTTCCTTGTATTTCCTGCATCCCGCGAAAACGGTCTGTGTAATTTACTCCACCCCCCGGCCCTCGCCTCCCGCCGAGCCCACTCCGCTGTGATTGGTCACACTCCCGAGGACTTCCGAAGGGCTGCCGAGCGCTGCCGGCATGCCTGGGCATGCCCATATAAGTAAGTCCGGCACGTATTAACATCACACGGACTACACTGGCATTACACTACACTACACTAGCTTGCAGGGCTCACTTCCAAATGCACGAACCTCATTATTTGACGCGTTGGCATCGTTTAACACGAGTATGCAACATTGTAACATTTATAGGTCAGAAAAGAGGAAAAGCATAATAGTTCTCCTTTAAGCACATTCAATCAACATGTTGGTCAAATCTGTTAAGAACACCAATCTAGCAGCCACTGATCAACATTAATTTCTTTGCATGTTGGATTTTAGTGCTGAGGCCGAACTCACTGAGTTAGAAGCTCTCGAAATCTGTACAAAAATTCGCCCCTACTCAGCCATCTGACGCTGGCGTGTAGCAGGAGGTCAGTGTGGTTGCAGTCTGCCTCCTCCAGATACACATAAAGCAGCCATCTCTGAAGAGCTCTTGCCCAAATAGAACAGGCGATGTTTTTTGACACATCCATGACCCCTTTCATGTTCAGCATTTTCACACTTTTTGCTTGTTAGTGTTGTTATGCGGTGATAGTTAAGGAATTTGGGAAATTCATCCTCCTACTTGTATTAGGCCAGGGGTCGGCAACCTTTACTATCAAAAGAGCCATTTTGGGCCAGGAAAAAAAAAAAAGAAACTCTCAGCACTTCGTTAAAGCTGCTCTAATCGTCACTGGTTCATGTGTTCTGATCTCGACACTTTTTTTTTTCTCTTTCTTTGAGACTGGCTGCTCCGGAGCACAACTATTTCTTCATCTGCTGACGATGAAACATTTTAACACGTGTCTTCTTCTCAGACTGTCAGATTAGGTGTGATCAGATTCATTGAGATTATACTTTGTTATTTGTTAGAAGAAGGTGATGACTGGAATTTGCATGGTTCTAATACATATCACACATCAGTGTGGTGAGTGGAAAAAAAAAAAAAAAATCTAATGAGCTCCATTGTTATTTTTCAGCACTGATCTAGGGAAAAATGGAGCGTTTGTGTCATCATCTAAAATTCTTTTTTTCCCACCACCAATCCTCCAGTGAGGTTGATTTGTGTGATATTATTATTTGTCACAGGAGTGGCGTACTGCAGAGAACAGTTGCCCCCTCCTGCAGAGAGTTCCCCTTTAATGTGTTGGCTGTAACCTGGGAGCTGTCACAACTAATCTCCTGTCATCACTTCTCATCACCTCCCCAGTCAAAGAAAATGATATCCAGGTACAGATTACTCTTTGCTGCTCTGCTTTTTTCCCCCTCTCTCTTCTTACCTGTGAAACAATTTTCTCTGACAGGGACGCAGTGCGAGCTAGGTGCTATTTTTATATTAGCATATATATCACCAGTTATGCAGAATAGGCCATTCAGACGAGAGCCTGTCCAGGTGTCAGAGTGAGCTCTGTATTTAGCTTCCATCAGATGACAGCAGAGCCCATCTATACTGAAAACACCAACAGGCCTTGTTCTTCTCATTTGGTGTTTTATTGAGTTGTGAAAATCTTATTTTCATCAAACAAGTGAGAAATAAAATCAGCCAGCATGATGGCACTACTTTAACATGTTAAAAAAAGAAACATCGCCTTTGCAAACACAAAGCACGAATTTTATACTAAACCAAAACTTCACTTATGATTTTGATGATCTGTCTCTGATGATTTTAGCATTAATGAGTAAAATTCAGATGTGTCTATTATTTTGTCCACCCCATTTATATAAATGATGGTAGGCTAAATAATGGAAACATCTCTCAGCTATCAACAACACCACAAGCTAATGTTGTCAAGGTAACGAACCACTAGCCCGTTCTTATTCTCAGGGCTTTAAGTACAGACGCTTTGTCACACCCCTCTGTATCTGATATTAATACCAAAGGCACCCACTGGCACCTTTATGAGATGCACAGGGCATTCAACCAACACCAATGTGAAGTAATCTGTGGCAATACTTGATGCTGAGAGCAACTGGCATTGCCTGAAGAGTGATGAAGTCTGTGTAGGGCAGGAGGGGAGGCAGATAGATCAAACAAAACTGGACTTATATCAAGGAGACCACAGTTCATGTCCCATGTGAAACCTAGATTCAGTATTGTTTTAACGTAACGTTAACCTATTCACCTACAGTCATCACACACTAATGTCACTCACATGACATACTTACCTCAGGTTATGTTACGTAACAACTGTACTTATTTTAAGCAAAAACATGACCTTTTTTCTGAACCTAACCAAGTAGTTTTGTTGCCTATACTGAACCACGACTGTTTCACAACAGTGTCACAATGTGTTTCAGCTGTGTGTCACATTGATATGCCAAATAATGCCCTGCCCATCACTACAAGACACTGAGGAACATTATAAAGTATTCAGTATTTGATGTTTAGGAATGAGAATGCGTTAGGATTTTAAAAATGTTAATGGTGTTGGTAGCGACGTCCCGTAATTTCAACAGCAGATGCAGGAGGTTACCTAGCGTGTATGTAAACATTAATGGCCACTGACAAAGTGGCAATATGTACTGGGATGAAAACGTATTGAATATGCTCAAAGATACAGTGTAATCCCTGCACGGCAACGTTGATATTTTTGCAAAAGTAAAAAAAAAAAAAAAAAAGTAAGAACTCTAGGCACACAAAATAGGTTTTTTTCCACCTTTTAAACAATCTGCACATAGTATTTATACAGAGGAAGTAACTGCAGACATACTAACACATCTGTAATAATAATGTTAATAGTACTTGTGTTGTGATATTTGTACATGCCATCAGGTAGGGCCAAATATCCTGAAAAAAAAAAAAAATATATATATATATATATATATATATACATATATAATTTAACAGCATTCCTGAGACGAAGCTTCCTCTATCATTTTATACCTTGCTACAATAAACTAAAGTTCTTGCTACAGTATCTTTAAACAGTCCCTAAGTCTGTGTTTTACCTGGATGGCGATGGTGAGCGAGGTGGCACTGAAGTGCTTTTCCACCAGGTTGGCAACTCTCTGAGTGGTGCTGAATAAGTCTGCCACCTCATCTGGCTGAAGATCCCGAAACCGCTCCACTGGTCTCATAGGACACACCAACACATCTGAGCAAGTTCTGTTAAAGAATTCAGTGCTGACATATTCCAGATCCTGAAACAGAAAAGTCTGAGTTTGCTCACCTCTAAAAAAAAAAGAAAAAGATCTCAAACCTTTTATACATTATAGTGAGTCTCAGTGCTTCATACAACACTCGGCTTTGCCATGCACAAACAATGTGCACCTCTGCAGCAGGTGCACATGACAGGTAGCCAGTGATATGTGTATTCATCCACTGTGTGCTGTGCAGTTACTGAAAATTAGTATGGCAACAAATGGAAATCAGTGGTGTGTTTTGGACATACGCAGACATCTACACAATAAGTTCCCAATTTAAATGGTTTAATTTGTGGAAAACTGTTGCTAGGCAACAGACAAAATGGACGGTGGCTTCGTCTCTTTTCAAAGACAGTGAATGATTTGATCTTTATGTATTTTAACATCAAGCTGAGGAACAAGAAAGAAGTGGATGACAGAGAAGACCAACATCACTGGTTTCCATCACTGAAGATATTTTGGTGCAGGTCACACCTGGTGAGCACAAAGCCGTCACATTTCAACTCATGATGTAATGATTACCACAACACTGGCTGGATCATATGCATGTATAGGTCCTGTTTGTGCATGTGTGTGTATTTTGGGCCTGTGTGTATATGTATATGACAACAGAGTGAAAAGATTGAATTTCCCCCTTGGGGATTAATAAAATATATGAAATTAAAAATTAAATTAAAAAAACAAACAAGTGTATGTACGAACACAGTAAACATCGGTTCATTTGAAAGCACCATAATACACAACCGCCCTCTGTTTCCCATCTACATTCATAGACTCAGTCTCATCCCTTTCACAATTTATCTTTCACAATATTTCTTATTGTCACTGAGGAAGAGCAGTGAAACACCCTATTGTGTAGCTTTATCCTGAAGGAGGACAAGTTTCCTTGCATGAAACTTTTCAAAAAACAGTCACCACTACCAGCTTGAGTAGAACAGATCAGAACAAGTGCTCTGCTTCCAGCTCTTAAAATCTAAGGATCATTATCATTCTCCATTATTGATATTCTTTTGTGTTGAAATCATAGTTTCAGAATACAGAAGAGTCTATTCTAAAATAGCCCGCAATAGTTTGAGTGTGAAATCAGCTGTGGTATTGTCTGAACTTGACAAGTTCAGTCATCCCACAGCATGAGGAGACGTAATGGGGCTGGCTGATTCCTATGGTAACTGTGTAATTATATGGATGGGGGATGTGGATACTGTATCATATGTACAGTACATTGGCTCTGAGGTTTCTTTTGTCAGGAAAAAGGAAAACTAGAATGGATAGATTGTTGTTATTATTAATCACTGCTCATTATACGCTTCAATCAGATGCTTTTTATAAGATGACAGCTGGAACTCACTCTCAAACTCACTCATTCACATTTAGCGGACTGGAAGTAGGAGCTGTCAGACTAGTTTTACACTGCAAACATTGCAATATATAGAAGGGAATACAAACAAAAGCAGGAGTTTAGACCTGCGCATGGTTGTATGATAATATGGCCACATGAAGGCAAAAAGATCTTGAATCAACGCCATAACTACAGCATAGGCTCTGTGTTAATCTCAACGCCATAGCCTACACCTCCCCAGAAGTTGATCTAAGTGTTGGGGCAAAGGAGACATCTTGTTTACTCTTAGTATGCCTTTTTTTTTTTTTTTTTTTTTTTTTTTTTTACAGGAAAGAATAAATTGCAAAGACAATAAACCCCCCACAGAACAGCATTTGAAGTCTCTGTGATTTGTCATGACTTTATGTGAGAAAAGTCTGCTACCAACTAGGCTAATTTATGCAATGGTAAGTGTTAAAGGCTTATGCAAATAACTTAGCATGTTCCATAATGTGTCCAGTGTCATTTCTGTGCAAACCTTGTGAGTAATAAAGGAACTGAATTTGGCAATGTTACTTTTGTTAAGTGTTGCTGTTGTTCTCAGCTTCATACAGTATGAGTGCAGGAAAAGTCTGCTAGCTGCTAAGCTAATTCATGCAATTTAAAATGTCATAGGCTTATGCTAATAACATAGGCATGTTGGAATTGCAGGGAAAACATGTCTAAAAAATAAACAACTCTTTTGGCTATATAAATTCATAGGCACAGTACATGGGTAAAAATGAACTACACATGGGTAGGCAGCAGGTGAAAGTGAAAATAAAAATAAAAATAAAAATTTGGGGCAGTGGGGCATAGGTGTCTTAGTGGATAGAGCAGGCGCCCCATGCACAAGCCTGTTGCCGCAGCAGCCCGGGTTCAATTCCAGCCTGTGGCCCTTTGCTGTATGTCATTACCCCTCTCTCTCTCTCTCCCCCTTTCCAGGCAGGTATTTGGCACTTAATTATCTGGCTACTTATGCTCGAGGGTCGTTCTGTGTCAACTCAACCATAGTTTGGCAGCTAAAACGTTAGATTTTGATAGTATATAATTTTAAAGAACTAAAGTCGGTCCCCTGGTGCTGTACTGTGTTCTGTTTGTGGTTATGTGGTTCTTTAGCTGCTAAGGAGAGGTGCAATTGAATGCGAGAGGATGGTAAATCGCTCAATAGACCTCTGAACAATTTCTCCCCCTCACTTCTGAAATGATGGCTACGCCCTTGCTGTAGCCTGTGTGTGTTTAATCAGAGGTGCGGGTCAGGTCGCAGGTCGCGGCTTTGACTTAGACATAATAATGGGTAACCCGTTGAGTCTGTTACTGAGCTTTATGGATATGGGCAGGCACAGGTTTTTAAAAATGGACCTGTGCAGGATTCTGGTTGTTGCCATTAAGACATATATTGTTTGTGTTTAGGTGTGTTAGTTGAATCAGTCAAACTTCACAAAAACTCAACACAGTGGCACAAACACCCACCAGCTACCGTTTTGGTGGTGTAATCGCAGAGCAATGCAGACACACCACTACACAAGTATAAATGCCTTCAATGATGTAGGCCAGTTGTGTAGGCTCTGTGTAGAGCCCTCATACAACTTGTCAGTAACAACTCTTTACTGTTAATATTTTTTATAGGTGGTGTACAATTTGTGTGTCTGTGTTTGTGCATTGGCTCACAAACAAAGTGTGAGATGACGCTTGAAGAAAAATGATCCATTTCATTTAAGTCATAAAGGTCATGGAACATATTGCAAAGAGAGCTCTCATCCCACGTCAGAGCGATTGCACACAGAAAAGTAATCAAGCTCAGTGACAGAAGTAAGACACAGTTTGATGAGTGGTATGGCAACTGCAGCAGAGAGCAAATATCCAAAAGGCTTCAGGAGCATGTTGCTTTCCGTCATGGGTCATTTAATCAATAACAGTGGCTTAAGGGAACGATGTGAGAAGTATTTATCTGGAAAGACTGATACAAAAAAAAGAGCAATAAAAGAACATTGGTGCAACATTGACCAAATTGGAGATGTGTACAAGTACTAAGTTTCATATCCTTTTAAGTTCAAGACATTATTAAACATGAGGATGTTTATGATCATGACAAACTAACATTAATATAGTTTAATAGAAATCGTATCCACCACTGCAAAAATCTTCATATGAAGTCAGTTTTTTGGTGGTTTTGAGTAGAAATATAATTTCAACCAGTTTCCAATGACTCAGACTTTTTCTCAGAATGCTCTGGAGTCAAGTGTCATTTATTTATTTTTATTCTAGTGCGCTTGTCTGACATTTTAAATATTTAACCAATCCTTAAAGCAAAAGTTTGGCCTTTTATGGAAATGCCCTTTTAGTTTTCGGGCAGAGAGTTAGATACAAAGATTAATATCATCATCATGACTGTTTGTTAAATTTAAGGCTACAGCCAGCAGCCAGCTTTGCACACACACACACACACACACACACACACACACACAATCTCCCAAATCGTGACATATGGAACCCCCTCTGAAACTTAGCTGTAGCATTCTGGAGGTGTTCTTGAGTTGATTTAAATGAAAAAACTTGTGGGACCTGATTTTTGGACCCCACAAGTGAAGTGGTCCCCACGAGATTGGTGGGCTAACTCCTTTATGGCATGGGAGAGCACACACACACACACACACACACACACACACACACAAAAACAAAACAAAAAACAGTTGGCCTAGTGTTGTCCAAAGGACAAGGCGGAGACATTTGGAGGCGGAGCGAGGGAAAGATGGATAATGGAGAGACACCCCCCCCCCACCCCCCACCCCATTTGGATGTGAAATATGAAAGTGTTTGATTCTGATAAACCGCATGTTTCAATGTTGTTTCTGTGTCGGACTGTCTCTGTCTCTCTTTTTCTCTTTTTGTCTCTCTCTCTCTGAAATATTGATACTGATATTATAAGTTATCTTCAGCTAATAAAATCTACCTTTTTCTTTTCTCTGGTTCGCTGCCCTATTCTTCAAGATGACAGACTCTGACCTGGTGCTCCAGTGATGATGTCACTTTCAAGATCCCGCGAATAAATAGGAGTAGGGATGCACCGAAATGAAAATTTGTGGCTGAAGCCTAAGCCGAATAATATTAAACGCTTGGCCGAATACCGAGTACCGAATACCGAATGCCGTTTTTTTAGTTTTTCATTAGTTTTTGCAGATGAACCCCCTCCAGATTAGTGTTGTCACGGTACCAAAATTGGGACCCACTGTATAATACCAGTGAAAATATCATGGTTCTGAGTAGTATCACAATACCACAGTGAAAATGAGGCAGATGTGCCTTTTGTCATTTATAAAAAGATAAATCACTTTTCTATAATACATCAATGATATTTCAATGGAATAAATTACTTATTGACTTATTCATACTTCAAAAACAGCATCAATAAGTGATTAACATAGGGGGGGATCAAAATAAAATAAATAAATGAAATAAAAATCAACCAGCCACCCTCCTCCCCTGACAAGTAAAGAACAGTCCCGCCGTATTTGACAGGAATACGTATTCCTGTCCGTGTCTGTGACCACCGTTCAACCCACAACCGGCGGGATTCGCCGTTTCGTTTCTGCTGCTGGTTGAAATCTGTACTCTCACAGCGTGCTGAATGATTTATTTTGCCCGCACAAAACTATTTTTAGTCGCAAATGCGAGTGCGTTGACGGACGGAGTAAAATATCGCCACACTGCCAACATTTTACTCCGTCTGTGCCGCTGCTGCTAAATGAATGTAGCGGAAACACTGTATTTAAATGATACGGGTCCATTCCTATCTCAGAACAAATTCTGGTTCAGGTCCATCATTTTGGACCTTTAGAAACCTCCATCCAACTCCACCTCAATATGCCCAATTGTCATGGAGTTGGAGAATCTTTTAGTTGCAATTTTATGTTGTTTCATGATAAAGATGCTCATTTATAGAAATGTCTTTAAACTGTTTCATGAACTGCAGAATTGTTGCATTTGTTTTTAAGAGAACAAGACATTCAGGAGTCAATAATAGAGAAAAAGGACTTGATACTATAGAAATATTTTCACTACAGCAGCTATTTACCAAATTTGACTTTTAAAGTAAAATCAACCAATTACCTGTCATGATTTATACAAAGATATCATGAGCTGAGAGTATTCAGGTTATTTCTGTCCAGATAGTCTATAAACTAATATTCATCCAAAGGGCTCTTAAAATGGAAAAACATCCTTGTTTTTTTTAAAAGAAAAGTGTTTAGGAGTTTAGGAATAGGCCCTCCTATTATGTGACAAACAAAAAAAAACACTAAAAAAGATAGAAAACTATGTCATTAGTGCTAGAATATTTCAAAATTAGAAAACGAAGATTCTCTGAATCAATCAAATCTCAAATGCTTTGATTTCCCTCACAAATCCGAGGAATGGGAGATGGTGTTAAAATGCCGACTTAGTGAAGAGAAAATATCAAGGCAGCAGGCAATAAAAAAAGTGAAAGAGACATTGGAGTTCATTCCCCTCTCATGAAACAGCATCCTGTTGCGAGAAGATGATTACATCTTAGCATTTCATGCCACAGTGGCCTCGTCTGGGAGCCATTCATCTCAAGAGCCACAAACAGAGGCACAAATGATCGTTTTTGTTTTTTTTCTCCCATTCCGTGTGTGTGTGTGTGTGTGTGTGTGTGTGTGTGCAAGCTGCACTCGAATGAAACCAGATGTCACGTGACCTGATATCTTTCTTTCCTCTGTCCTACCACGGTGATGGAGCTTGCCCACATGAAAGATGAGGCAGGCTGAGGCTGGAGAGCGCAAGGAAGCAGCCAGAGCTTGTTTACTTTGTGTTGCTGGATGAATGTCTCAACAAATGCATTAACCTCAACAAGTTATCCACTACTGTATGGTCTGTTTGATCTGTATCTGGAGAGTGCGGGCCTAGTCTCCTCTATTACAGTTACCAAAACATAAAAGCATATAGGTAGATACAGTACATGGATAATACCATCGATGGTTAAGCATAAATAGATAGCATAAACAACTGTAAATCCTTTATTTTTACTACTCTTATTTTCATCTTCACTACGCATTTTTTCATCGTTAATCTGCCATTAATGAAACTCAAGAGTTCCTGCACAAATTTTTCACATTGAAAACCTTCCAGAGGCTTACAGGCCACTTTCCCTTCCTTTCCTGGTTTGCTTATCACTAGTAAGGTCCACACCATCAACAAGATGTGTTTAAACGATTTATAATTAAAAAGTGATTGATGTGTGAGGCTTGAAACTTGCCTATAGTTCTTCCGCTTACTGTCTGCATTGTGGGGAAGCTTCGAAGGTGAATCTGCTCTAGCACCTGGACATGACAGTCTCATCTTAAGTAACATTTTGGGGGTCTGAGTGAATGTGAGATCTGTGAGGGCTGAATGGATGCAGTGGTAATATGCTTGGGAAGATCAACAGCCCATAACTGTATTAAGTGTTGTGGGATGCCATCGTGCGAGGACGAAGCAGCAGCTTAGATTACGAGGTAGTGTCTGGAGTAATGAATAGGAGAAATGCTATACAAAGAGAGTACGTGCTGGAACCAGAATCAAGTAGCCACTTGGTCGGGCTCAGTAACGAAGAGAGGATCTGATGATGTTATGCTCTGGGATGTCTGGAATTGCGAGCAGTTTGCGAGTCTTGAAAGGATTTAGCAGTGATTGGACTTTGAAGTAAAAGAAGGGTGTATGTTGGCCGGAGTGATTAGATTGAGTATGTTTTAAGTTGAATACCATGGTGTCCTCTGAGAAGTGAGACAAGTCTGAAATGCAGGCATGATGGTGTCGGACAGAGTGTTGAGTTGGTGAATTTGGAAGAACTGGAAAAAACAAGCAAGAACATGGTTTCTAATTTGGGGCTACATGAGGAATGCTATATCCAGTGCAAATGGTGTGGATTCAGACTAAGAGTAACTGTGCATTCCAATACCCATACTACCATACTATACAGAGTGCCAGAAAAGGATCTGGTATGTCCCAAAACACAGTATGTCAAATGCAGTATGAAAAAAATACCAGATTGTTCTAGTACATTCATTCTGATTTTGCAGTATGCAAGCTAGCATGCTTTTCTGGCTATTCTGACGCACATTCCTGTGCAGCGGATGACACGTCACATCAACTGAGCCGCAAACAGATGACAGCTTGACAGCTCACCGACGGCTGTTAGAAGTAGCAATGATGGATGACAGCACATTCAAGTAACTGATGACCATTCGAATAGAAATAATAGGAATATTGCCTGTTTAAGTGAACAAAAAAATCATCATATTACAAACAACAATAGGACATAACTAAAAAAATAATGACAGAGAAATGCAGATTATAATTTCACTGTCACAAATATAATATGTTAGAATCTACTTTATATGCATTTCTAACTTTAAACTCGACACATTGCAAAGTGACATCATCAGAGCTCTTGATCTCTGTCTCTGTCTCTTTCCTTTTTTTTATCCCTAAGGTATCAGATATAAAAGCAAGAGGGTCAAAGTTCAGGGTGTAATGTTATGAGAAAGTAGTATGTCCCGATTGTGTGCATACTGACTGCAACAATACGTACTTTTCAAGGGCAGCTGCTGTACCTACTGAAAGTAAAAAGAAAAAGTATGCGATTCAGAACGCACTCTAAGTCTTTGGTAAGAGGATAGGGGCAAGGATTTGAGCTGCTCTTGAAAAGCCCTCGAGGGTTTCCAATATGGAGTTTACATAAGAAGTTAATGCTGTGAAGGTAAACTTACATGGTATGAGTGTTAATGGTCGACATGAAATTGGTATAGGTAATGAAACAGGTTGTGCCGAGAAAATCGATCGACGGGAGGGTTATACTGTACTCGTCATGAAAGTGGTAGAAACTCTTCCAAACTAACAAGTAAGACTACAGGCTCAAGAGTGGCAGGCTATTGGTGATGGAGTCCTGGGAGTCGACAACCAGGGGTATGAGGGCAGGATTTACAGGTTGAAAGTCAGTAACATATAAAGAGGAAACAGTGTTGGGTGGATGTCTGCAAGAGGGGCCAACTTCTAGCATTTAATTGGAAGTCCCAAGGACAATTACGCTGCTAATCATCTTCCATTACAGTAACCTCTCCAAAAAACAGAGGAAGGAGCAGCACCTGTGCTGCTTGTCATAGAAGAAGGTGATCCCGTTCCAGTTGGCAAGAAAGTTGAGCCAAAAACAGAGTTCACATGGCTTGAACTGTCTTAAGTTTTGTTCTCTCTTGTAAACTTTCTTTTGTTACAGTCTCACTTACATAGGTAAATTTAGATGTTAGGGGGATAGAAAGTAGAGGGGTCACCCATGAACCAAAACATACATTATTAAGCGTGAGCCTGCAAAGACTGCATCTTGTGAACGGATACCCCAAAGGGTGTACTAAAGAGGTCAAATGGACTATGAAGGAATCTGGACTATAGTGACAGAAACATCTGGCTCTATTATGAATCTGCCTTTAGGGAGAAGGTCTGGGTGGATGGTTGGATGCTCCTAACCTTAACCTTTTGTTTGCCGAAGCTTAACCAAACAGAGGTGGCAGATCAGTGAAAGCTCATGAAATATTTTTGAAAGTGTCATATAAATCGTTGTGGAGGAAACTGACAAACACACTATTTTATTGTTTAGGTAGGACATGCCCATCCAGCACTCTGAACTAAGAACTATCCAACATGAGGGTAATTCAAAAGACACTGGGCTGCAGGACCCCAGAAAAGCTTTTGACGTCCCTGGCTGCAGCCCCAAACCCAATCAGGAAGTACACAATACACAAGCCTGGCATTCTATTCATCATCTCAGCCTAATAAACACAGTAACTTTTCACAAGGTGCCAACCCCTCACTCCTTTCACTGTATGCCAGTACACACAGCACCTTTCAATGTGTATCTACACACACACACACACACACACCACCTTTTTTCAGGGGATCCCAAATGGTCTGGGTCTTTAGCGTGCCAGGGGTGGTTGATTTCATCCCCACAACTATTGTGTGGGTGAGAGAGGGGAGAGCTTTCCATATGTCTCTGCCCGGGCCAATCTCATCTTCAGCTCTGAGCAGCCTCTCCCCTCTGTCTCCGGCCGGCTGCTCCAGTCGGGGGGTTTGAAGGATGAGATTGAAGAGCCCGAGCATTTCCATATAGTGAGAAAACCATCTGCTCATATCCCATTATTATCTGTCACAACAGTTATTTGACTGCTTTCGTCTGATTCACTCCCGGGGTCGTGGTGCATGTAATAAGAACAAGGCATCGCAGATTGGTTTTACATTGCAAATGCAATCATTTCTTTGAGGGAAAACATCTGTCCCTGTACCCCCCCCACCCATACCCATACACCCCAACCCCATTCCCAATGCCACGCTGTCATTTCTACACTACTACAATGACTTTACTGCAGCCTGAATATCCCCTCTCAGCGACCTTCCTCCTCCTCACCATCCCATCTGTATCACACCAATTTCACACTACATACTAATTCTAATATAGTTTGATTCTGTGGGCTGTTCACACTGGAAAATAACCAAATGAAATAGACCTCATGATGGCCACAGGCAGGATAAAATTGCTCCAGGTGGGAGTGTGGTGTCGATGGACACTACTTCATCCCAGTGTTAATGGTGTAAAATGAGGGCGAACATGGGACGGGTTAGTTAACAAGTCTAGAAAAAGAAAAAGCTCAGTTTAATTGGATTATGTATATTGACTGTCTTATGTTATCCTGTCAAACATACTGTTAAAATTCAGCTATGCATACATTGTTGGTTTATTTCTCCTAAAAACATTTACTGTTTTTTTTTTTTTTTTTAATTTATTTATTTTTGTTGTGGTTGTTTTGTTCCTGAACACTTATTTTGTCCTCCTGACCCATTGTCAGCAGTGAGCTTTTTTTTTTTTTTTTTTCCCATCATTGGCATTTATTAGACATATAATTTGGGGATTTAAAACACACTATGGATTTGGGTTAATGGAACAAACTGAAAACCAGACACTAACATTCCCTCAACAGTCATTGACATCTCCCCCTTTTTCATTATGTTTTGTGAAAATTGAGTAGCCAGATTAGGGTGGAGGCAGATGAATAAAAATTGTTTTTGTTACCCCTTTTTTCACGAGTGCTGGAGACGTTAAAATGGCAGCGAGTGTAATATCAGCTAATGTAACAATTACAGATTTAAATCAAAATACGACTCCACCAAATGGCAGGGGGACAAAGGTCACAGGGCTGGCCACGACTGTAAAGGAATTGGGTAAAAATATCAATTGGCATTATTAAACATCAATGGCAGGCAGGGTAAGAGGGCACAGTGTTTCAGAAATCAGCCCTTTGCAATGAAATTATGAATAAAATGAATAATAAATCCGCACTGTAACTGTGAGCTGTAGCATGGCTAGGCATACTGTAAACAATGAGTATCAATTTGCCTCAGATTTTACTTTCATGGATTTTTTATTGCAACGGTCAGCTCAACATTATGCAAATAAAACAAAAGAGTAGACAGGTGTAGGCAGTGTTGGGCAAGCTACTTGGAAAGTGTAGTGAGCTAAGCTACTAGTTACTCTAATATTAAATGAAGCTTCACTACATCAAAGCTATCACCCTCAGAAATGTAGCAAGCTAAGCTACAGCAAAATGAAAGTAACTAGTGCAACTACATCCAAGCTTTTTACTAAATTGAACCAACTTCGTGCCAAGTCAGTGTTATCTTACTGATCAATAAAACTGTCAGTCAAACAGATAGGCAGGTAAAAAAGTTAAGTTCAATTGTTTATTGAACAGTGAGCTGCACTAACTCCCAACACGACTCAAACCACAACAGCAAGAATGAAGACCTGCTTCAAACAGTCACAACATGGTCAAAAACGTACATGCGTGTATGTATGTGTATGTACACTGCAAAAACTCAAAATCTTACCAAGAATATTTATTTCTAGTCAAAACAAATCTCATTACAATTGAAATAAGACTCATCACCTAAAAAGTAACTTGTTTTTAGACAATTTTCACTTGAAATAAGTAGAAAAAAAAGGGTTTTTTTTCTTATTGCAAGCAAAAAAAAAAAACTTGCTCCATGGGCAGATTTTCATACTTATTTCAAGTTAAAATTTGCTTGAAACAAGTATTTTTTTAAGTGTAAAGAGATTTGTTTTGACTAGAAATGAGGCTTGTAAACACATTTTAGTAAACACATTTTATAGTGAGCAGCATACACATGTATGTCCCCTACAAATCCCAACTGTGTTTACAAAGTTTGAATGAACGAGACGGATGCAAAGGAAACGGAGGCTGCGCATTGATCCTTTTGTCTCTGTCTGTAGGAACGAATATAAATCCCATTCATGATGGGGTCAAATGGATTATGTGCATAATTAACCACAAAACAAGCAAATACTTCATCTTAATGACATATAACACTCATTATGCTTCAGCTGAATCCTCTAAGCAAATGACCATGTTGAACTGAAATTAGTTTATCACGTTAAATGTCCGAAAGTGACTCTGTGTGGTAGCGGTGACAGTTTTATTTCAGTCCATAACAGAAATCCCCGCCTCGTTTGAGCTTCAGAAATGATTTTGGAAATGTAGCTTGTGTGGACGCTACTGCGCTAAGTGATCAATCAAAGAGCTTAACTACTGAGAAATTACTTGATTCAGAAAACAGCGACGCTACCACCAAGCTACTGAGAAATGTAGTTAAACTACAAACGTCCGCTACTGTAGTGACGCTACTGCCCAACACTGGGTGTAGGTAGAGGTGTCAGAAAACCAGGTGAGCTGGCTGATTGCTCAGTGGCATGAGAATCAGCTTTACTGACCAAGTGCACACATACTCTCTGTGTACTCACACAGAAATAGTAATAACAGCCAAGAACACGAATCACAAAGCTGAACAAAGAAAGGTTAAAAAAAAAAAGAAAAAAAAAAGGAAAGGGCTACAGCATTAACACAAGGAAGGTTTATAAATATATATAGAAAATATGGAGGCCCAGGGAGGCAAGTGAGAAAAAAAAGATATTGTGGTGAGGAAAAAAAAAAAGTCTGATTTACTAAATTGTTTTCTCCCCTGTGTTTAGGGCTTCAGATCAGGCGATAAAGGTTTTGCGGGGTTAATCTTTCTAAGTAGCCCCCAAAAAAGTTTTCATCCATAAAACAAGTGGGAAAAATCATTTGTATGTGGGGCCCATGTGGGTACTGAATGGACTGAGAAATGTACCCTATACGCGATTGTCCATGAGTTCTAGTGATGGGAAGTCCAGCTCTTTTCAAAGATTCGGCTCTTTTGGCTTGGCTCCCTTACTGTGCGTTCCCACCAAAAGATTCAAAATCGCCAGCGGTCGCTCAGGTCGCTGGCATCGCGCTGCCTGGCAGCTCTGGCAGGGCTTGCAGAAGGCTGCCAAGGGGCGGGGCTTTCAGGCTGCGATGCAGAAGATCTCTTTCTTTCTTTCTTTCACTGTCCCGCCTTGAGAATATTCACGGTCTGCAACTGGCTGCTGCTCGCTGCTGCTTCGGTGGCGGTGCTGCTCATTTGCATAAAGTTGAGCTTCTCTCAACTTCAGCTTGACGCTCAGGTCGCTGGCATCGCGCTGCTCGCGGTCGCTCGCTGCAGTCGACGCAAGTGACGCTCTTCGTCGCGAGTGTTCATTGAAAATGAATGGCTGCTGGCTGCTTATGACGCTCATGAATCTTTTGGTGGGAACGCACAGTTAGAAGAGCCGGCTCTTACAGCTCCCAAATGGCTCTTCATGTAGTATCACTCGGAGCCTTCTATTTTAGCCTAATTTAGCAATTATGGACGTTTTGTGTGTTGGTAAGCAATTTTTCATTCAGTGTTTTCATAAAAGCCTTGTTTTAATGCATTTTTTCATTACAAAAAAAATAAAAATCCACAGTGCTCTCTCTCTCTCTCTCTCTCTCCTCCAGTTGCACAGACAGTTGGGCGGTTCTTAGATATCTGCGCAGGTTTGTTGTTGACCCTGTTCTGATGGATATTTTCATTTTACAAATTTTGCACTCAGCTTTGCAGTCTCCAGTATCATTGAGGCACTTGCATTTAAATCTCAATATCAGATTTTTTCTTAGTGTTTGTTATTGTTATTCTAATTCTGGATGAAGAGAATGAAGTACACCAACACCCTATGCTCTAAACAGGACAGAAAATATTCAAGTTTTCTTTCAGGTGTTTTCTTTACTAACTTTTTTTTTTTTTTAACCTGTTTTCACTGATTATAAAAATAAACTTTTGCAACTAAAACTTTTTTCACCTCACAAAACTTTTTCTCCAGATGAAAAAAAAAAGTAATGAATTTTGGCAGAACTTGATTTTCACCTGTTCTTACGTCATAAACAAAGGAGAAAAAACATTTTAAAACCATCTTAGAAAATGGATAACCAGATTTTCTTTTCCTCACTTGCCTCTCAGGGCTTTGAAAATAAACATGGACACAAACAAACAACAGAAACAGAATAAAAAATCTGTAGAGATGAAATGTTTCTGCAAGTTGTAATAAGGCTGATGGGTTTTTAAGTAAAACTGAAAGCTTGAAACTGCAACAGTGCCAGATGATATTTACATGTCTGAGTGACATCTGGTGGTAAATGTTTTGTATCCTGGAGTGTCAGTGGGACAACACTGAAGTAACTTTCTGAAGCCTTTCTTTGTTTTTAGAAGAGGCTCACTGCTACAACAAATAAGAGTGAAGAGAATGACAAAACCACAAACTCACACACACACATTCTCTCGCTCCGTCTCTCTCACACACACTCCCAGTATAACAGGCTGTGATGAAGGCAGCAGGCCCTCAAATAAATCAAAATGCCCTTTCCCTTGGCAGCTCCAAATCCTGGACGGCCAAAACAAAGAGATCCATCACTGCTGCTGCAACAATTGGCTCTTTCTGCCTGATTACAGCTGGCCTAAAATGGCCCCCATCACCCCATCATGCCCTGGAAAATGACACACAGCTACTGACATGGGCATTCATCTACACACAAATATCAAAGGGCTTCAGTAAAGTCCGGGCTATATTTCAGATCTGTGTGCATTATGTGCACAAAAGTAGAAGGATAAGAGGGCCAATATTGTACATTTTCTGCTTCAATATCATAAAATTACAACTTTAAGTACACCTTTTCTGAAAATCATTTCATTTTTCTTTCTTTAACTCTCATGTATTAAATCACAGTAGGTCACAGTCGTAAGTAATGCTAACTTTTTTTTCCACTCAGAGTTTACGGCCTATTTTTTATCCTCACTTTTCGGAATATTTAAGCCTTTATTTTGATACTTTAAGACTTTAAGTTTCAGCTGTCATTTTTTTTCAATATGGCAACAGAAGTGTGGCAGAACACTGATCTTTTGAACTCTGTACAGCCTAAGCTAAACGTATATGTAAGTCCCTTAACCATAATACGAAAATATGACATTTTCATTATTTTACATTAAAAAAAAAAAAAGTTGATCCAAAGGGTTTTTAAATGTAGAAATATAAATTAAATATTTCTCAATACTCCATAAGTTATTTGAACTATGTGCATTATTTAGTTTTGGAGATATGCTCATTTTTATGAGCAGAGTAAAAAGGTGCTGTGATGAATTTATCATGCATTCCTTAGTACTGCCATGTGTTTTTTTCAGCACACATAATGTAGCACAATGACATCATTACGAGCATGCAAGGTGTTGACACGGAAGACAGAAGTCTAGCTTTCTGCTGCAAAACGAATGAATGCTCTAGCTGTTATGGTTTTGAATTTAGGTTGATATATACAAGATTATACAAACAGCGACCTAATACAGTCATTACGGTGAAATTCTGGTGTAATTATGGCAAAGAACTACATTTGCACTGCATATAAGGTAACATAAGGTAATGACATGATGACAGGGAAGGTGGAAGCCATCGCTTTCTGCTACAAAAAGAATGAATGCTCTAGCTATTATGGTTTTTATTTCGCATATACATACACAGGATTATTGAAACAGCAATCTCCCGCGGCTGTTATGGGGAAAATACTGTTGTAATAACAATAAAGTCACTTAAGATCATAACGTGATGATGGGCAGAAGCTGAAAGAATGAATGAATGAATGAATGAATGAATGTTCTGTCTAGCATGGTTCTTATGTGAGATAGATTTAAAAAGAACTGTGCAAATTATCTCCCTCTGTCGTCCGCAGGAGATCTGTTTTTTAAGGGTTAACCATCAAAGATCACAGATGTCACCTAAACAAACTGACTTTGACAGTGACTGACTTCCAGATCTGTGCTATTAGTGAGTTTGTAGAAAACATTAATGGCCAGACACGTATTTGGTGGAGACACACAGCGTGTGCACTATTAAGACATTACAAGCATACAAGTAATTAGGTACATATAACTGTGTTATCTGTGGTCATTTGCAGAATGTCAAATATCATGACTAAGACTCAGTGTTTTGTTTCTTGAAATCATAAATCCTCCCTACTCAAAGACAAGGTCGGGAGTCCACTATGAGGGTCTGGGTTATAATTAACTAAGCAGAAAATTACGTCCTAACTAAGCGGCAACCTCCAGGGCTGAAGCAAAGGCATAAGTGACCAGACTTGCAGTTCCTCTAATGGCCACTTGAGGCCGGCTCTAAGAGCAAGTGAATCCTCATTGACCCCCATGTTAAAATGCTCAATTTTACAGCAGGAATTAACTTGTTTACTGCCTGTTCATACCTAATTCCCTTGTTCATGACAACTGTACAGAGGGCTGAATTTTTATTTAACGTGTCCATTTAAATGCTCTTAAGGTTTAAAGTTATGCATACTTAATGGTGGGGCCTCTTTGAGTGACAGGTGGATGTTGTCCACTGACAAGATGGTACCACACTGACAATGTTAGTGCTATAACCATGCCATAAGCATAGATTCACAGAGTAAAGGTGTAGCTGTGTCTGTCACTCTTTCAGTTTTCAGTTCATGAAAATTAATTGTGACATTTTGGCCGCCTAAAAAAGACCGTCCAAAGAGTTGGACGTTCAGTTTTTCCAGTGAGTACATTTTGTTTTTAACAGATTTAAGCCTCTTTTTCCATTAATGAAAATTAGAATTAGCATTATCACAGTTAACCATAGGTGCACCGTGCTAACCACGTTGGGGTTATCTCCACCCTCTTCTCCAAATATGGTCACATTTGGCTCCAAATTAGCAACGGCAAAATGCCAAAGTCGAAGCTTCAAAGCGGAGTTAACAAACCAGTGGCTGAAGTCACAGTGGCCATGTTCACAGTCTACAGTGCTAACAGAAGTGTTGCTGCATCATTGTTGTGTGTTGTTGGTTCGCTAGTTAGCAAAGTTCAGAGCTTGAAGATATAATTGCAAACATGAATTTTGTTTCTCTTTTATTGTAACTAGAGAATTTTTCATCATGTCCTTTATCCAGTGATAGTCAACATGTCCGATAGCTTGCAGCCATAGATGATGTCGGTGTTTTGGTTTAATGAGTGGCTGTGTTAATTGGTGATTTTCTGCCAAATGCATCAGTGGTTGCTTGCATGAATTTATGTACTGTAAATGGTTGGCATAGATAATTAATTTAAAGAAAACTGAAGGCTTTTACGTGGATAGCTACATGTTCTGTTTGTGTTTTCAACAGCTGCCATCACTAAACACAACCAACACATTTAGCTGAGTCACCAGTTAAAGCGATCACTCGTTAAATCAAAACACCTGTTGCTCAAAAACGGTTGTGATCCT
Source organism: Epinephelus moara (assembly GCF_006386435.1). Taxonomy (NCBI): domain Eukaryota; kingdom Metazoa; phylum Chordata; class Actinopteri; order Perciformes; family Serranidae; genus Epinephelus; species Epinephelus moara. Next base: position 7,290,465 of record NC_065529.1, read on the forward strand.
GCTGGAATTGTCTAGAGCTTCCAGCACTCGTTGTTGGACCAAAGGCACAATGACATTTTGATACTGGCAATAGCTGTGCGAACTTGTCCAAATGGCTGGGGCAAAACTCTACCTTAGTTGCCAACATCACGCACATATATTTTATGACGTTTGCTGTAAAAGGATCTCTATATAAAACCTTGTTTGACAGGTGTTCACTGAAAACTTTTTTTTTCTGCAGACCCTACAGAGTTACAGAAGAAATTGTTAAAGGCTAAATTGTGCTCCTCATCACGAGTAACTGTTCTTTTAAACCGGTGGAGTGATGCTTTCAAGTTAATCAGAAACACATCAAGTCTTCTCAGACAAAATGTTCCCTGTCTTCAGAGGAAAAAAACAAAGAAGAGAGAAAAATATATTTCACCTCTCCAGTGGTGAGGCTTCCTGCAGGCCATGGGCTCTTTAATGTCCCCTCTTCAGCTGGCTTTTGTTCCCAGGCTTGTTACTGCTGTGTCCTGTCCCTCCCTGCTACACTGGATCCCAACAGGTCCTCAGCCAACGCATCCTCTCTCTCACACACACACACTCAGACAGCTGCAGGAGTAAATGGGCTAGCATATTAACTTGCAGTGGGGGCTCGCAATGTGAAGTTTCTATATGTGGAGTGGTGGAGAGATGGAATAGCTTCATATATTAGTGACACCCTGAGGGTTTTTTTTTCTCTTTTCTCTTCCAGTTGGCAGGATAAACATAGAAGCAGAGTAAAGATGTCTAGAGCTGTGGAACAGCAGATGAGTGACTTCTTCAGGATTTCTATTTCAATTCATCATCCCCTGAAATAATAGCGCCGTAATGCAAAATCCAAAATAAGAGCAAGTGAGAGGGACAATTTAGTTTATTATGCTTTTCAGTTTCCAAATTTAGGCTTGTTGTCTTCTCTTTCTAATAGATTTAAGTTTTTTTTACTCGAAGTGGAGACTGGAGGAGTCTTTTTCTTTTGCTATTATTTTTCTTCTCTTTTTTACATGCTGGGTTCCACCCACAATGTTACATTATATTTGATGTATTTTAAGTAAATTCAAATAACGGTAACCCAGACTTCAAGGCCTCTGAATTACTGCCCACGCCTCTGATTTGTTCAATCAATCATCCAATCACATCTTTGTGGGCGGGATAAAGAATGTGGATGCCATCTTCCTACATAGCCAGCAACATATGTCATTGTGACAGACAGTCTCCACAAAAGACAAACATTGATGAGACTGATGCTGCTGTACAAGTTGTTGTAAGTTGACTTAGCTTCTGCGCTGACTAAACATTACATAGCCATGAGAGATACATGAATTGCTTCTGATTTTTTAAGGCAATTAAAAAAGAAAAAAAGTGAGTAGTAATACGAGTAGTTAAAGTGACACAAAATATCAATTCATTTGCTTTGACCAACAATATTTAAAAATGTAGATTGGCTGAAATAAATGTATTAAATGTATCAAGCTCTGGTTTCTGCAGGATGGGGGCCACATCCTCCCCAACATGAAAAATCTGGTCATGTGTTTGATAGTTGCAATAGAGCAGCTTGGTCAAAGTTGAAACATATGTTCCCCTCGATATACTAAATAGGTTGTTTGCAGTCACCTGACTATTATGACATGCAAAATCCAGATAGAGGTCAAGAAGCGATAAATCCACACACTGAGTAAAATGAACCTGCAGGCAGCAGCTGTCGACAGATTCAAATTCAAACTCATGTTGGATGTGTTCAAAACAAAATGAAGAAAAGAATGACTTACCCGCTGTGGACACTATTGTCATTAACTCGACTTCCAGACCTCCTCATGTTGCATACATTACATGGTGAGCCAATGAAAGCATACAGCTATTGGGTGTGCGGTTGGGTCAGACTAAAATGACTGCTGTTTTGTTTTTGGCTGGGTGAGTAAAAGTGGTTGAGTGTAACTGTCTTTTATATTGCAACTCTGAACATCAATGATCTGCTGTCAGGCCAACATTAATAGTTAACATTTGCTGGAAACACAGCAATGTCTCAGTTAACAAAAAAAAAAAAAAAATCCTGGCAGAAAACTCAGTGATATCTTGGTAAAGAAAAAAAACAACACTTTTGATGGCCCTATCCCGGCCAAAAATCCAACAATGTCTTGGTAAAACATTCCCTCTTTTGGTTGCTCTATTGTGGCTGAAACCACAGTGATGTCTTGGTAAAAAAAACAACCACTTTGGATAGCACTATCCCAGCACAACACAACTGAATACAATGTCTCAGTAAAAAACAACCAGTTTTGATGCCATTATCCTGGTAGGAGATGTAGCAGTGTCTTGGTAAAAAAAAAAATTGCCTTTTGTGGCACTATCCCTGCAGGAAACACAACAACAGGTCACTAAAAAACACCCATGTTTAGTTGCCAAAAAGATGCAGGAAAAAAACAGCAATGAGTCATTAAAACACATGCTGTATGTTGTTTTTTTTACAGTGGCCTGCAGCTTGGCAGACGTCTCACCTGGGTGTCACGCAATTCCCTTCACCTCCCCATAACAAAGTCAGCAGTCAGTCACTGTAAAAACATCGATATGATATGTATGAAATTTAAAATGCCAACATTTTCTTCGGCTGCTGGGCTGCTTCTATGTATGTATAGACCTGCTGAAGCTGGTATACAGTACACACTGCTGTATAGGGTTACTGGTTTCTTTGTGTGCTTACCCACCCAACAACCCACTTGGTCCCTCTCAATGTCCAAATGAGGATTTCACTGTTGCTAAGATGCTGACCATATAATGGCAATGTCCCTGGCTTCAGTCCAGTGGGGGTCCTTTATTACATGTCAGTCTGTCTCTCTTTATATCCTGTCATATCTCTACTGCATGCACTCTATTGAAGACAAAAAATGCTCAACATATATATATTTGAAATGTATACATATTTTTCTTCTCCCTTATTCTATGAATCACAACACATGAAAATGGGCCTGATTGTATTGAGCTGCTGCATGTTAGATTTTATTCAAAATGTTGGGCAAAAGAAGACGATCCCCTGCAAAGCACGGACTGTTGTTCATGCGTTAAGCCAGCATGGGCTGCGTAGAGCAGAGGCAGTAAAGGCTCCAGTGAAGAGGAAGGTGTGATGCCTGCCAATGAGAAGAAGTTAGGCTCGGGCAAACTCAGCAGGCAGCCGGCAGTCAGCGCTGACAGGCAGCACTGAGAGAATAGGAGAAGAATAAGTGCTCCCCATCATGTTCCTTTCAGAAGAACAAAGCCTCGCACTCATCGGGAGTCTGCCTCAAACTCAAAAACGTCTACTCACTTGAACACTCGAAGCCTAAAACATACATCATTTCTGGCATCACAAAAACAACAGGGGTGGGAAAGGAGTGAGGAGGAAGAAAATAGAATCTGAATTTCATTTCAGTATGCTCTATTGAGATTTGACAGGCATTGTGCCCATGTGGAAGACTCTGTTTTCTAAATCACAGAGTCATTGTCTGAGAAGATACGATTTCTTCGCCTGCAGTTGAATAGTCTTCAGAGCTGATTGGCAGTGATTATCCAAAAACAGCCACTCTATGAGAATATGAGGGGCATGACAGCCGCGAGGACTTCTATCGACAAGACATGACACCTTTATATGGCGACGGTTCACTTCAGTTCAATTCAGGAAAGGTCCTAACCAGATCCAGAGCAGATAACAAACAGCATGAGGAAAATAGCTGACCACCACCAGCAGCAATTGGCAGCTCATCCCAACTCAGGAAACAAAATGAATCTAAAATCAAATTGCATCTATACAATCATTCAGCCTTAACTGACACTTCCGCACCCGCAATATGGCCTGTGGGAGGAGGCAAAGCTGTTTAGCTCCCAAGTGCCTACAGCCATATATGTGATCTATGATATGAGGAGAACCTTTACCTGAACACAAGGGCAAGCAAGCGTGGTGTTATGCACTCCCATTATAAATACACAGTCCCTCTGTTGGAGGGTGTATTATTCAGGGGCTCGGGTGCGTTCATGATTTATAATTGAAATATCACCCGGCCTGAAATGCAGACAAAAGCGGAGGATAAATAATCATATTAGCAGGAGATGCAGTGCTTGAAATTATGCACACGCTACTCCGTATTCGCCCCATAAAACTGACATGAAGACCTGTAATTTTTGATGAATATACAGTGTGTGCAAAAGTAGAGTCGGCACAGAGCGCAGGTCTGGGAGCAGCGATGGCAGCTGGTTATGGAGTACAATGTGAGATTGTTATCTGCATTTAAATGGAATAAGTCATATTTAAAATATTCCATAGGAGATCTCATATTAATATTACATTGACAGGATGCAGTGCAGGGTCCTATCTGCCTTTTCTTTTGTCACAGTTTGCACCTGAGACATTAAATCATGCTTTTGCACTGCTGTGGTAGGCCTTGCCACGGTGCAGTCAGGGTCTGAACCAAAACCTATGGCAAATGCACATTCAATAACCTTTTGAACTGTAATTTAATGATGCCTAAACCGAAACAGCCCAGTCTATAGAGGAAAATCTTGCCATTGTAGGTTTCTGCAAACCCTGAAATGTTACATTTGTACGTGTCATATTTATTTTATTTATTTATTTATTTGTATATTTAACAGGGACAGTGCATAGCTTTCAGCCGGACCAGAGTTAGCTACTAGCTAATTTTCATCTGTAGTCCCTGAGCAGGAATAGAAAACATATAGTGTTAAGACGGGAATCTAACACTATCCTATGTATGTATCATCTCAACGTTTTTGAAGTGACATAGTATATAAGCTGACTTTGTAATAAAAGAAAGAATTATAATCATGATAATTAAAGCAGATCAGGCAACGAAACCCACATTAATAAGGTTAGTGAAGGATCGTGGTCATGGCAGTATGAGACACATACACCCATCCAGACACTGAGAATTTCAGACTGGGACTTGGTGTGTTAGTTCAGCCTGTTCTCATCCTGAGCTCGTGAAATACCATCGCTTGATAAGTGACTTTGTTGTCGGACATGGGATGAGAATGCGTTGGTTAATTGGTAATTGCCAAAAGAGAATCATTTATTGTTGAAGGGTAATGTGGTTAGCTGTTGGTTAGTTGTTAGCTATGTTTTGTTGCTACAGTAAGCTGAAGTTTAAGGGTCAGAATTTCCCACTTTCCTGTGATGGTAAACTGATATATCCATGTAATAATGTCTTTTTTTTTGTATTTTTCCAGGTTTTAAAATATCTCTCTAAGATTTCTGTCAACACCCAAATCTAAAGGTTGGGAGAGGAATTTAATTTAAGGTGGTCAGAGCACTCACATTTTTGATGATCAACACATCTCACTGTCACAATCTTCATTGGAACTACACTCTGCTTAAACTATATATTTTCCAACGAAGATGTAGCAGGTGCATGCAGCAGAGCGTACCACTTTGTACATGACAGTACTTGATCCATAACAAATGGCCAAACTTTAAACTGGCCAAGGTGGGCTAAGCCTGAAGTGTCCAATTTCTCACGCTACCAAAGCAGTGTTGAAAAATAGAATTCCCCCGTTTCCTGTCAATAGCTACCACAGCCCTCATTCAATACCCAGTGTCTTGGGCAAAGCCTGCCTCCACAATAATTACTTAACTGTCAGCTAGGATTAGACGGTCTTAAGCCACCCTGAGCCAATCCACAACCCAGAGAAAAAAGCTGGGGAGATACACTGTGACATCTCAGCACTGGGCCTACATTGTCTAGATGGAGAGAGCAGAGAAAAGAAGACAAAACCCACAAGGAATCATCTGGGATAACAAATACAACTCTCTTCTCCAAATCCCCATCTCAACAAGATCACGTTAGGGCTTTGTGCAAACCAAAGATGGGTGTAAGGGCTTTAATAATGCACTTCTCTATAGGTTGAAGATTAACATAAAACCAGAGAAACTCTACTATAACTGAGTTTTTTTTCTTGGTCTGTCCAAACCATTGCAAGAAAAGAGCCTTGCATTCCTTCCTTTCCTATCCATAAATAAGAAGTTACAGTGCAGGTATAGTTAAAAAAAATGTACATGAATTATCAACCTCATGCAACTTAAGGTGACCCATTATAGGCATTCAAATTCTGCCCTATTTAAATACATATTGGGTTGTATGCAACAAAAACTAATTTTGTAATTAGTGTCATTGCTACTCACGGCAATAACAATGTTGTGTTGCATATTTCCCATTATCATTATTTCTATTACTCACTTATAACTCAGTAACCATTAATGCTATACAGCATATGGGTGTAATTGAAAGTAGTTTCACATTTTCATAAAATCTTAATACATCTCCATTTGTGGTGAAATATTCCTCAAAAACAGACCAATTTGATACAACTCTTCTCTTACTGTTTTATTGCTATCTAGAGATCAAGATGATGGATATGTCCAGTTGTGGGTATTTCTTTGTATGTGGCTGCTCATTTTGATATCTGTTATTCTTCTTCAGCTTTTGAAATTTCAAAACAACTGCAATGCGTTTATATCTCTTTCATCAGATCAAAGGTCAAATCCCATTCATATTTCAAAGTGCTCAGTATGACACATTTATCAACTGCACTTGATAAAGTAAGTAAGCTAATCATGATGATGTGCAATTGGTTAAATTCAGGGGCTGAAAAATGAAGCCAACACAGAAATGCCAAAAACTGCAGTTCCTTGAATGGCCACATGTGGTTGGCTCCAAAGAGAGTCAGTTCCAATAGACACGTATGTTAAAATGCCCAACTGGTATATAAAGTGGTTTTGGTCTCAGGGGGTGATTTTGTATATAGCTCACCCATTTAAATGTTATTCAGTTTTAAAGTTACACATAATTAAGGGCTTGGACGCTTTGAGTGACAGGTGGGTGCTGTCTTTTAACAAGTCACTACCACAGCGACAATGTCGGTTAGGTAACGTAACCATGGTGTAGCCCCACTTTCACAAAGTATAGGTGTAACCACAGCCAATGTTATGTCCGTGTGCTTTCAGTTCATGAAAGCTAATTGTAGTGTTTTGGTTACCAGGTCAGGTAATCGTTTTTTTGTCGTTAAGTACATTTTGTTGTCATGGTTTAAGCCCCCCCCCCCCCCTTTTTTTTTTTTTTTTTCCCCTTGCTAGCAAAAATTAGCATCAGCATTATCACAGCTAACCAAAGCTGTAAATGTGGTTATGTCCGTTATTTTTCACAATCTATGATTATTATGTGATACATAATGCATTAAAGTCTATAAAAGCCCAGTTTGTTCCATTGTATTCATAACTTGGCATCCATAATAAAATTGGTATTGACATTTTAAAATATCTACTACTTCGCACTGAGAAACTGCTGGTACACTTGTGATGACATGTAGGCTATAGTTTAGGAGTTAGGCCTACTATGAGTTTTAGTGCAATAAAGTCTATAGAGGACCATACAATCCTAATGTGCTTATGACTCAGGCTTTCTTCTGCTGATGTCCCGTTAATGCCTTGACAATACTCACTTATACCTCTGCAAAGTTTGTCACTTGAGAGGTGCTTTCACATTCCTTTACTAAGGGGGCGATGTCTCAGTACTTCCCTAAAATCTGACAATGAAATGTACACCGGGTAAGCTAGATAAGGTACATCATTACTAACAAATAAACAATCTCTGTCCAATAAAGGAAGCACACTTTTGATGAGGAAACCGACTTCAACACAACACTGGCAAAGAATACCTCAAGCGCAGAGCAAACTTGAAGTGAAAAATTTGACAGCAAACTTGGCAGAGTGTGCAGGTTTTCGATGTAAACTGGACCCCGGAGCTTCCTTCCACTATCTAACAAAAACCCTATCATAGCAGAATGTTACTGTATGTTTCACAACCATTAACGCTGTGTCAGCCACTGGCAGTTACAAGCAACAAATAAAAGATGCTAACCACATTTACCATTCTGATACGTCTGCTAATCGGCAATTTTAGTGCTCAACAAAATTATCATCCAAGTCTGGGTCTGACTGATGCTCAGCATGAATGGCTGAATCTTTCCAATGTTTCCTCCAACGCTAACGCTAGTGCTCTTTCACTGGTCAACCAAGCAGTACTCTTACCAAGCCAGAACCTATGTCCACATTTTGTTTCAGCACTGCGCTAGGAAAACCATGTTAAACAAAAGGTTAAAAAAACACGCGTCTAGAGGGATACTTTAAAATACCCACCACTGCACTCTGCAGTGCTCTGGGTAAGCGTATTATAGTGACGTTTACAGTTTGTAAGTTATTTCTTTTACACATGCAGTGCAAGCTTGAAATTATCTACACATTACATGGTGGAGCTGCCTGTAAGAATGCAAATGTCTGAAAGCAGTTGAATCAGACAGTAAATGGACTTTATTCTACCAGCTCCTAGCTCCCAGCCCGTGTGTGAATAGAGCTGGTCATTGTCCAAAGAATTCACAGAGAGTGAGTGGGCGTGTGGATGACATTTCTATCATGGGACTTGCATGAAACTGGAAGAAAACAAACATCTGCGGGTGAAAAAGAAGGGTCATTTACACGGAGACAGCAACGAAAACGTCCAACTGGAGCGATGACGACAATTGGGAACTTCTGTCAGTAAAGGCCTTCCCTGAAATCGTCAATGTCACGGAACAGCAAGAGCCTCTATTGTTTATGCACAAATTAAGACTAGCTATGTGACTGTCGTGTAGTCATCGTAGTGACTACACTGCATACCGTGCCTCGTTTGAGGTGTCATCTCAAACCAAATTAGGTATTTCCAGTAGGTAAGAATGGTGCTGACACAGCTAGCCTCCTGCTGGGTGCTACATGTGTGAAAATCTGAAGAATGTCCACACCTGAGTTAATATGAGAAAACCACTACAGACTGTGGGGTGTTACAGCCTCATGCAGAAAATTTTGACTTTAAGGTACTACATCTTTTGCCAAGAACCCCATGTAGATTCAACTCTTTGTGAGAAAACATGAATTGGCCATTTCTATCACCTGCTAGAAAATCAAGGCAACTGCAGCGAGTACAGTTCATACATTGCTTTTACTGTGAAAACAATTAAATAAATAAACTGAGTAATGCGTGGTTATATTAAAGTCATCAGTCACTGTAAACCTATTACAATCTCAAGTCAGAGCTAAAATACTTCTCCATTTTCCTTTCAGATTTGTCTTTAGAGGTATATTGATGCTGTCAGATCAATTTAATCTCGAGGGCTCTAACATACCAACATTGGATCTAAAAAAGAAAATGCCTTAGATAGAAATTGGCAGCTTTGTCTCAGGCAATCAATTCTATCAATGTTGAACAGGCCCCTGAATCTGATATGATTAAACAAAAGAGTCAAGGATGAGGATGGGGAGAAGGAAAGGGGCAGAAATCAATATTTGTGGTAAATGCTTCCAAGAAGGGCGCTGAGCTGTTAGATAAGGACATCACACCACTCGACTCCTGCCTCTTTGTCTTTCTTTTGCTCCTCTGTCTGTGCAGCCTTTATGCGGGACTGTCAGCTAGAAGAACAGCTGCTTTTCCGGATCACAGGGTTAAAGCAGTCAGAGAGCCTGGGACCTCAGAGACAGAGACTTGTCAAAGCAATAAGCCTTGTCAAGGAACAGCAAAACCCCACAGTGCTCCTCACGGAGACGTATCTACGGTACAAGCTCCAGCCCCGGTGTCCATCAAAGACCGAGAAACATTCTCCCCAGCTGGGAGGAGACACTAAGTAACAGGTCTGTGAGAGGACAAGCAGGTAGGCGCAAGAGACACAAAGTACAGGATTAAAGGTTTCATTCATCCAAAACTCCAACCTGCAAAATACTGACAGGAAAGGATGGCTAGGTGAAACTGAGGTCAGAAGCAGAACTTGAACTAAAAACCGAGCGCACTGACAAAAAAAAACAGTTAGACGTGTCTAGCCAGAGTACAAAGATTAAAAAGGAAATAAATAAATAAACACATTTTCAACCATTTTTCTTGTGCTGCTTCCAGATGCCTTTCGCAAGTATTTAAACCTTTGAAACTTGAGCAAATCGGTGCGATTTATTTCCAAAAGATAGGGAAAAAGGCAGTGAGCAACTTCGGAAGAAATGTCCCCCAGATTGCACAAAAAAAAAAAAAAGTTGCAGAATTACCATAATTCTTAAGCACTCTTTCCAGGTTATGTCCTTCCTTTCTTTCTTTCTTCCTTCCTTCCTTCCTTCCTTCCTTCCTTCCTTCCTTCCTTCCTTCCTTCCTTCCTTCCTTTCTTTCTTGCTTTCTTGCTTTCTTTCTTGCTTTCTTGCTTTCTTTCTTTCTTTTTCAAAACTCTTGTTATGAATGTTCTCTTTTTACTAACTTCTAGCAATTTTTTGGGTCATTTCTTCTTTCATTGCTCACTACCTTCTTCCCATGTTTTTATAAGAAATCAAGACAATTTGCTCAGGTTTCAAAGGGTTAATGTCTGCATTAGAGGTATGTATTTAATGAATAAACTGGATTCGATTTAGTCCTCTGATCGATCAGTAAGTGACTCTTTAGTATTAACATGCCATTGCATAAGTCCAAGGGCATACTGTAGGTTTTGTTCCTACATTGAGGGGGGCATATAGTAAGTGGGGGGTGTGGAGGTCCTATCTCATAAATTATGAGCATCAAACACTTCATTTCCTGCATTGTGGTGATTATCAATTCATCAGTTTATGGTGGAAATGTCTTTATGTATGTAAAGGAAAAGGCCCTAATACTCCATTGTAGATGACTGACTGGAATCCCATCTTTTATTTTATCTTATTCCCTCTCTTATTCATGGCTGTATTATAGCATCTTCTGCCATGTTTACTCCAGTCCTGCACCAGGACGACTTCCAGCACAATCTGCAGAAGCAGAACCTCAACATCGTTGTCTCTTCTTTTTTCTGCTATACGGAATCGCAACCTTTGCTTTTGAGGTTGCGTACTGCCATCTACTGAACCATAGACAGTTGCATCTATGATTCGCATTCTACAAGTATTTTTCAAGTCTTCTGCTATTTCTCTGTTTATATTGAGGTGGACAAATGCACATGTTCTAACGATAGAGGGGGGCATGTCCCCTGTGTCCCCCCCGTGAAATTTAAGTCCAGGTCCACACGACATGTACAGTACGGACTTTCTGGGAGTGAACCTTATTTTTCTTGTATCAAAGTTGCATTAATTTCCTTCTGCACTATGGCAGGACAGGCTATTCTCATACACTGTTTGTAAGTTTTCCCTTCAAAAAATAACACACCAAGATTTGTACATATTGCATGTAATCATGAACCAGTAATTCATGCACATTCCACATATTCTGGACGGCTGCAATTACATGACCAACGCACTGAAGGAAGCCGTCCCGAGTGGTCTCATTAGGCAGGTTGGAGTGGGTCACAAAACACAGGACTTTCCTCCGGGACTCTCCCTAGGAGACCAGTGTATAGAACCAGGTGGATTTTCAATGAACTTTAAGTTATTTTAAGGTACATCCTCGTCATGTTTCTTTTCCTATACCTAACCTCAGTAACTCTACTTGCCTAAACCTAACCTTAACTTTACGTTATACAAAACTTTATGTTAAGGACTAAACTTCATCCATGGGCCACTTAGTCATAGGATATCATATGTACTGTTGTGTGTGCATTTTTGTAAAATGGCATATGAACCATTGTATGAGGAATATATTTCTGATGGTGGGGTGATGGCCTTAAAGGCCTATTTACATGGGACTAGTATTACATGGGGACCTTTTGTGAATGCTAATAATTGCTGAGGTCGTTTGTGATCTTAATCCTGTGTTAATCTGCCATGTTCATAATCTGTCAAGTGAAAATTCCACCACCAACTACCTACCATATTTCACCAAACATGCAGGTTGTGTGGTGACATTAGTCCCATGCGAATCAGCATCTCGGGACATATTTAGTTGTGTTGTTTTCCTGAGCCTCTTTTCTGCCTTGTTAGCAGTCAAAAAATTATGGAGGCTGCGTTAGTAATTAAAAATAAAAGTTTTAACAGCATTTTGGGTGCAGGGGGCTCATCCTGCTGCACAGCATGAAGACCCATTCACAGAAAGAGCAAACATAAATCAACTAGAAGAGTGAAATCGCAGAAGAAAAAGAGAGGGATGACATGTGACAGTGTGTTGTTGACAGAAAAAGTCGGTTAACATTGTACATTGTTCAAAACTAGTGGTGCTGCGTAGTGCTTCTGTATTGCGTAGCATGGAGTTATCATATCAGGGTGATAATGTAAGTAAATCTGAGTGTGAATGTGTCACACGAAATACAGATGTGAGGGAGTAATTTCTAAACCAAGAGGTCCCCTGATATTACCGGTCCTGTTTTTTTTTTTTCAAGGCGGTATGCCATTCCCTTCATTCATTCATTCCTTATCCATAACCACTTATCCTTTTAGGGGTCGCAGGTGGGCTGGGTCCTACCCCAGCTGACAATGCGCGAGATGCAAGGTACACCCTGGACAGGTCGCCAGACTATCACAGGGCTGACACATAGAGACAACCATTCACACTCTCATTCACACCTATGGACAATCTAGAGTCACCACAGCCTAACCTGCATGTCTTTGGAGTGAGGGAGGAAGACGCAGTACCCGAAAACAAACAAACAAACATGCTGACAAGGGGATAGCATGCACACTCCAATGCCAAGAAGGACTCCTCCAGCCCCAGGTTCAAACCAGGAACCCTCACTCTGTGCTAACCATTGCATCACCATGACCACTCTCTTCATGTTATGATCTATTAGCCCAATAAGCACCATTTGTTTGGGAATGTGGACAATACTGTACAATTTTTTTGAGCAAAAACAAACAAACAAACAAACAAACAAAAAAAAACGTGTTCTGTCATCATTAGTGATATTGCCATTTTGTCAGTGGCTGTTTATGCCTACGTATTACGCACTAGGTATCCTGCTGCGTCTGCTGTTGATATACCAGGAAGCCAGGATATCATCAAGATCACGTAGTTAGGTTTAGAAAACGAACAATATAGTTTGGCTCTACATACATCGGGAAGCGAACACTGGCCTCGTGGGTGAAAGTCTGTGCGTTTGTTCGTTAGACCCATCTACCAACCTCTCCCACCCACCCCACAGGGACTTTCCAGCTCTTTACATTATGTCTTTACCAGCAACATTTCAAACGGACGCTGTCCAGTGGCATATCAGACGGCTGCGACTGGTATCGTCCAGTTTATCGGCAGCGTATCATACAACTGTGAAAAGTGGCTTTAGGTGTTGGTGTCTGACACCAAAGTCACTGACAAAGCAGTGGTATGTGATGACTTTGAAATGAGAACAGGCTGAAATAACCATCTTAATGCAGCAGGTTCAGCAGTCTCTCACATTAAAATATTTACTATTGCCTGAATTTTGTCCAACATTATTAATAAAATAAAACGGGAATATCAGTTTCAATCATTAATGAGCTTTTGCCAAAAAAAAGAAAAAAAAAATCACAAATCTACTGCGACTCTACAGGTTTGTGACAGCAGAAAAACAATGATGTGTAAAAGAGGAGAAGAAAATTGTGATTTCAGCTGTAATAAAAACATTGTATAGGTGAAGATGGAGAGCAGGTGGCAGACAGAAACCAGATTTATCCAGCTGAAGCTCAGCAGAGTAACCAGACATGATCATGTGCACTGTGGTGCACAGCTTTGATTTTTCCCAACTGAAAGAAGATATTTGTTTGGTTAGTTCTGCATGGATGGATTTCTTTACAAAAATTACCTAAAAACATTTGTGTAGATGCATGTTTTCTGGCGACATTGTGTTTACATAGTCCAAGTCATTTTTGGCAGGTCTTTGTGCTTCTCTCAGTGTTCTGCAGTGGACACACAAATGATTGATATTTCTTTTGTGGCAGGTGGCAAACAAGTGTATTTACCTTTCAATGCCAAACATCCTTTAACAAAGCCATTTGTTAATGGATGTGAGTGACAGCAGAGCAGTGTTGGTGAGATCAGGCTCTGTGATGTGATTCCAGAGGCCCTGTTTGACATGCCCCCCTAAGGGCAGCCTGAAGGCATTTCAGCAACCGTTTGTTCCTGAGAAACAACACCAGCTTTGAGGCTTTATTACTGTCCTCCCCTCTGATCTGTAGCATTACTAAAAAATAGTCACCTTGGCTTGTGTGTTTCCTTTTTGATAACACACCTGAAGCCATCATTTGTTCTGGGGATGGCAGTTGTGAAGGATGACAAAATGGCTCCTGGTGTTTTGTTTTTGCCCCCATCTGGTGTCTGGTCCACAATGAGCGATTGAAGAGAGCGGGAACGTGGAGGAAAAGTGCTGAGGTGACAATCTATAAATTTCCTTCAGTATGAAATATGAGTCACTTTGGTCAGCTCTCAAAAGCTGCCAAGGAGATCCATTCACATTACTGTTTGCGACATTTACCGTAGCTGTGAGGTGATCCGCTCTTGGCAACAATGTGTCACAGGGCGAGGGAAGATGGACAGCGTGGAATTAGCTGAAAAATGGCTTTATTTTTCAAAAGTAATTTAAAAGTAATTCCATTTTGCCACTAAAGCAACAAATAATCTTTTTATTTGTCTTGTGGAGTCTATCTCATTTTAAGCAGGTTTGGGATTTGTTTAGATTAGTTTAACATAAAGGCTGAGACTGGGGAAAATGCTGCTGCATCTTAATTGAAACAAATAATGGTTTAAATGGTTTAAGGTGGTTTAAAGGTTCTTATTTATGAAAAATAAATATTTGCTGAAACTGACACTATATCCTGACAGCAGCAGATGAGAACAATAAGTGAAAAAATCAGGTTCCTCTGGCTCCTCATCAGCGGAGCCTGAACAAAAACAACCAATCAGAGTCAGGAGGAGTCTCTAACACAGTGTCAGTCAATGCTTGTGCACATGCTGTGTAGCCAACAATAGCGTACATGGCAAGGACAAGTGAACAAAAGAAGACGGAAGAGCTAAAAAGAAAGCTTTATATCAGGTTCAAGACAAACAAGAGTAAACATCAGTGAGGTTTTTGCGAGGTGGAGAGAGCTATAGGAGCTGAAAGGTCTTTTTCTGTTTACTTGTCTTTGCCATGTACTCTGCTGTTGAAGGAGGAGGACTGGGCATTTTTTTCTTTGCAAGTAATTGTTTCTCTGCCATTGTGTTTGCAAAGGTCCTCCTGGTGTTGCTTGTTGAAGATACTGAGCTTGACTGAGACAGAGCATGCAAGGGGGGAGGGGGTATGTGCAGCATGTGCACGAGCAGTGATTGAAACTGTGTTTAAGACTCTTACCATCTCTGATTGGTTGTTTTTGTTCAGGCGTGGTGGATTCTTCAAAGGCCATTATGAGAACTAGGAGGAGCCAGAGGAGCCAGATTTTTTTTTTCACAGATTTTCTGTCTCACGCCCCTTTCCCACTGCACAAAAAAAACAAAACAAAAAAACAGCTAACGCCTGCTAACATCTGGCTTTTCAATGCAATGAAAAGGTTTTAATTGGCATTCACCCTTGGGTCAAATGACCCTGCAGTAGTCGTGGGTTTTTATTGCCTCTGGCTCCGATCCGCATTGATGGAAACACAACACCCAGGTGAATACGCTAATCTGAGCACCCCATAACTGTGAGATGCAATGACGTGCTGTCCCATAAACCAAAATGCTTTGAGCTCTGTCCAAACTCTGTGGTCAATAAGACTGACCCTTGGATTGAATACCTTTGTCAACACGTTAGACCATTAACCTTTCACTTAATACTGTACAGCGCATACATACAAATACTGTAATAGCATGAGCCATTTATATGAATTAATCCATGGTTTGTTTGGCAACTTTTTAATATTTACTGCAGACTATGTGGCATCTTCTAATTTACGGACAGTTGTGTGGAATCTAATAAAATAAGACGTAATGTTTGCTGTGTATAATAGTGTTGAATAGTAAATACTGGCTTCATAACAAACCATTTAATGTACTGTGTACAGTATGTAGGGCACTTCTCATTAGTCCTAGTGGATTTAATGTGGGTTTAATAATTGATGTGTGAACAGATATCTATGGATCTGTAGTGTTGACTGTAGATTACCCTGTACATAGAAGTCAAATGTTAGAATGTTTTGCCTGTATTTATGCTGGGATTATTGATGGAGTTTGTAGGTCTTTGTTTTTGTGTGTTCTGTTACCAGCTGGTGACTGAGCAGATGTGTTTTCCTTCATCAGTGTCATTACTATGTCTTTTTGGGTGAGTGAATATTCAGTGTAATAAGTGTTCACTACCAAAATGGCTTTTTTAACTATATTGACATGAACACATATTTATGTTTTCTTGTTAAGAACTAATCCTGATTTCCTAGAAATTATTTTGACTTATTTTCTTGCATCTTTTATAAGCAGTGATTGGTCTGATATCACAAACTATAGTTTTGATACCTGTTTGCAACATATGTTGTGTTGCAAACCCTGTACAGAGTGGTGTACGATTTAGAATTAATACCAACATGATCTGATATTATCCTGTCACCTTGTGGATATCATTTTTTAATTTGGACAGAACACATGAAAGAAATACAAACCCAAATGGAGACCTGGCGTGGCCTGTACTGTAAGTACTGTGGCTTTCACTGTTGATGATTCATGACGAAGCATGTGACAAGCATCAACCATTGTGGGAGAGCTGAGTGTTAATTAACCGTGATTACTGTTTTCATTACAAGATGCCCAAAGCTCTGTGTGCCTGGCCATTTGCCAACAAGCCAACTCCTTTGTTGGGTTGTCTTGTAAAGACTGGAAAATTGGATTGCTAATGGCTTCGCTAAGTACTGTACTCCCACCTCCACAAAACCCCAGTGAATATGCTGTTTGTAGATGTGAGATTCCAAATGCTGATACAGCTGCTGCTGCTGGTAATCTACATCACCATCAGTACACACAGCAAAGTTGATTGCTACTGTACCTAAATGTTAGCTCGCTGACCTTTCTGACAAGTAGTACTTAAAGGTGCACTCCACTTATTTTACAAATAAATACCAGTTACTGGACATGATTAGTACTCAGACTGCAAAAACAATTGAGAGAACAGCCTGAGAAAATTAGCCTTGGTGCTATCATCAGGGAAAACTATGTTTCACAAGTAAAATGACTTGTTTCATTTACAGCTGACCTGTGGCGCAATACAGTGCACAGCACATTAGGATTTTGCGTAAGAATAAGGAAGTTCTATTGTTGAGATGAGAAAATATAGCGCTTTTGGAGAGGGCTATCTGATGGCAAGGTAAAGCGGTGAAAATATTGTAAAGATAGTGTCCACATATAATGATGTTCTTTTTTAGGTAGGCTAAAGGTTAATCACCATAGCCTGCCTACTTCTTTATAACCCAGGCTGCCATAGCAGAGAGGTAGGGGGCCCCAGCCAACCCAGCTGGTGAGTAACCAAACTGGGCTGAGCTTTGGCCTAACCTTGCAGGGGTTTAAAGACAAGCAATAGACACCCTGCACATGACATGTCTTGGGTCATCAAAGAACACAGAAACAAGTTGGCGTATCAAGCCCAAAGGGGAGTCAGGTGCAACACAGCTGAAATACACCCAGCTCTTTTCACTAGTCCTGTGCAGTTCCATTGAGCTTAGACCTTGAAAAGGAGCCTGGCATGTCCAAAAGATAGAACAATATGAAAGGGCAGGGTGTAGACCATGAGGCTGAAGAGAAAAAGGGTGTCTAACGGTGGGAATCTGCTTCCTTATGGTGGGGTCGTTATGTATTCGGGTAGGCACATCCTCATTGGCCGGCTACGTTTATGCTTTTCTCAATGTGTGAATGCGTGCTCATGATTAGCTGAGTATTACCCAAAGAGTCGAGTCGAGGGTGGACCCTGTGTGAGATAGAGCTTGCAGGATATGTCCATATAAGTAGCTGAAACATACCCTGAAAGTTTCATTCATATCCACCAGTAGGGGGCACTATAAATAAAAAAAAACGAGTCAGGCATAAAACAAATCAAACCCATATCCAATCATGACCGAACTCACAGAATGTGTTTCATCATAATGTTGAACCACATGTAAAAAATGTTTTGAAATCGCTCAATAGGGGGCACCATCAGTTTCAAACACATGCATGGGCCTGGTAAATATTTGGCCTTAAATCAACAACAGTTTGTCCAAACATCACCAAACTTGGTGGATATTTTTAATCAATCTGTTGAAACATGTCACCAAAATGTTTTTATGCTTGACCTACAGGGGGTGATAGCCTTGCCAAAGAAGCTCTTTACCCAGCACAGATTTGGTAACAAAGGAATGAGTGTCCAATCATCATAAATTTTCTAAAACTTGTATTTTTAATGCAGGTGTCGAAAAAGGTCAAAGTTAAATGGTCCAAGCTGATGTGAACCCCTGAATTGCTACTTGAGGCTATATTTCAAATGAAAGATATACTGGTAGGTACACAAAGAAGTAACACATTTGCCAGAAACAAAGAACAGCATAATAAATGTAAGGCTTCTCCAAAGTTTCCCCATTAACTGAAGCACTTTTCTTCAATGGGTGGGGAAGTTTTTGTTTCACCATACGGTTATCCTTATCAGCAAGGGAATGCAACACTGATCAAAACATTCAGCAAACCTGAGTAGGGTTCTTGGTAGTGGCTCCTCGTGTAATAGAGCTTGTTGTATCCCCTTACTGATAAACAATAAGAGAAGAAAAGGACCAGGAATTGCAATGGCCCCTGGATCCTTGTCAAGCATCACATGAGAGGTGGGACACCAATCCCCAGGAGCCCAGGGCCTCCAAGAAAAACAGACTGAATTTCAGCCAGATAATGATTTCACAAGAGCAAGACTGTATCTGCTTCAAAGACTCTCCCAGCAGCTAAATTCTACCAGATTTGTGGCAAACAAAAACAGCTCACACACAGCTGAGCATTGTTGTAAAAGAGAGTATAAACTTGGCTGCAGTTAAAGAAGATTTTAAACATGCTGGGAATTGATACTTGAAGTTCTTAAATAGTGGATGAAGCCTGTAATTACCTCGATTGAAGCCTTAATTTGAGACAGGGTATTATTGGAGTCTTTATGTAGAATCTTATCTTCCAATTTTATGTCTGTATTTGATTGCATTTCCGTAAAAGCCTCCCTGATTTCTTCTCTGATCCCTTTGCCATTTTAACTTGCTGTTACTGTTGTTTAATGTTAATGCAAAGTCAACACTTCATGCAGCTGCTCCACATTAAAGTGGTTCCAGCAGTGTAAGGGGCATAGTCCCTTCTCTTTCTTAAGGAGCCTTTATTGTGAAGCATCTTCAGGACATCTCAAATTTACCATGTAGAAAACAGGAGCTGCACCTCATTTCCATACTACACCCATGCTATATACAATGTATTAGCAGGTAGAGGTGCATCTTCAAGCTGCAAAATGTGAAAACAGTTTGTAGATTGTGGTGAAACTGCCTGAGAAAATCATGGGAAGGGGCGTCGGTAGCGTAGTGGATAGTTCCGGCACCCCATGTACAGAGGCGATGCCTCGCTGCAGCGGTCGCAGGTAGTGTTGCTTTCGTCAACGAAAAGTATGACTAAATATTGTCGTCAACAAACCTTTATCACGTGACGAAAATGAGACGAGACGCAACGTAAATGGTGGTCATGTGACGATAACTATAATTAAATATATAATGCAATATTGTTGACGAATAAAAACGAGACTAAATGTTGTTTACAAAATAAAACCTCTGCTAAAATGTCTCTTCATTTTCGTTGACCAAAACGAGATGAAATAACGTTATAATGTTTAGTCGCGTTATTATTATTATTTTGCAGTATTTCTGTTTCCTAGGCTGTGCGTCGCACTGCGCAGACGGATTACAGCCGTGACGATATACAGTACAACATCACTCGCTCTCATGTGATATTGCTTTTATACAACAGTTCAACAACAGCTTAAACAGCAATGCTGAGTAAGGAAATGTTAACAAAATTATTTTAAGTATGTAATGTAGCTCCGCGAAAAAAACAAAACAGTTCCCCCTGTTGCCAGGCAACGCGGCACACACACCAGGAACTCACAAGCTACTTTGTATTTACATTGATCTGCAGCTGTGCAACTTCGTCCAGTTTGGCTGATGAAACGTTGGCAAACCTGGATGTTGGCACGGCCGGATTCAGCTTCCACTCTCCCTCATCCTCATCAGTACCTCATCAGATGATCATTGATAATTCCTGACCGTGTTCGCTTCATTTTTGCTCCTCTCCAGTTTGTCGAGGTCGGCTGATGTTACACAAACACACCTGGAGGTCTGCACAGAAGAGTCCTGGCTTTCCTTTTCCTCGTCCTCTCCTGACGACCACTCATAATTTAATTCAAATGTAATTTTGGGGAAAATATCCATCTTCTTGGTGTAACGCTAGTGTCAGTTTGCATCAATGTAGCGAGTGTGACAGTTGGTTAATTAACGGCTGTATTTATATTTATTACACAGCTCTATTAAATGCTGTATTCTGATTGGTCAGTTGCGGCATTCAGAGGTCTGATATTACTGTGTAATGACCGTTGCTAGGGACGCTGCCCTGACAAGGAGATTCAGCCGTTGCCAGCAGGGCAGGGTGCGCGTCGGGCTTCTATTCCCCTGTCGGGAGTTATTTTCCCAGTATTCACCGGCTCATTATACATTATCCCTTACTTATAACACCTGTGAGCGGAGTGATTTTACTGTTACAAGTCCCAGTGATGTTATACTCTATATCAGCACTCACGGAATGCCTCTCATCCAATCAAATTACTCGGTTGGAACTAACTGTTGTATAAATAAATATATATTTAGCTCTTACTAGGAGCTAATTTAGAAAAGAAAATTTTGGTTTGGTTATACTATACTAGGTACTCATACTATATTGACTGGGTATAATAGAATTGCATTACTAAAAAGAGACTAAAATACAATTTTCATTGACTAAAACTAGACTAAAATGTCATCAGTTTTCGTCGACTACTTGACTAGACAAAACTTGACTAGACAAAAAAGAGTATGAACGTGACTAAAACTAATAAAAACTAAAATGACAGTTTGACACAAAGACTAGACTAAAACTAAAATTAAAATAGGCTGCCAAAAACAACACTAGTCGCAGGTTCGACTCCGGCTTGCAACCCTTTGCTGCATGTCAACCCCCACTCTTTTTGAGTTATATTAAAATTCAACCTTGTACAGTTATCATGATGAGAAACAGCTGAACAGATCAAAGTTGCTTGTTGTACCAGACTGTAAACATTTTTATTTCTGCTGTTGAGTTGGTAATTTGAGCAAGAGGTCTATGGGGATTGACTCACTTCTGGTGCCAGCCTCAAGTGGTCTTTCAAAGAACTGCAATCTTTGCGTTGGCTTCATTTTTCAGCCCCAGAGAGAGGATAACTGGTAGCAGTGACTGTGGACTGTGATATGGAGTCATGGTATTGAACTTCACTACCATCTACAAGATCTTTCAATGCATGGTATTTATTTTGCCAAAGCCAAATGCCCCATCACACAATGTTAACTTAAGTGAACACCCGAATCATAGGGAATCTGAAATTAAAGGGAACTTCTTCCATCTAACCAGTGCCTTCCCTCCCTCCTCCCCCCGGCAAAACTAAGATGATACAAAAGACGCAAAATGCGTCACCTGGTGAAGTTTCGCTGGCTCTCCTGGGCTGTTGCTTGAACCACGGGGTGTACTGCCATGTCTTATATTGTCTGCCACCCATGCCACCAGTACAGAAGCAGAGCAAGAGACAGACCAGTCCCCTCCCAGGACTGATGATCGAATATGAATTATCTTACTGCAGTGCTTATTTCTCACCTAAAATGTTTCCAGAAATCTATTTTTGTGCCCTGATTGGCCGTAATAGCGAGAGTTTGTTAACAGGAAGTGGGCGCCATGCTGTTTCCTGCACAGCGAAAACAGAAACTGAAAAACTGAGATCAATTGGTAAAACGAAGCAGCCCTGATCAAATATAAACCAAAATTCTGTTGCTGAGTTGCCAATTTCTTGCTTCAGATGTTTTCAGAAACAGGTTTAGTTCCCAATTACATCGCCCAAGCCCAGGACATTTATTGGTCTAGTATGGCACAGTGCATTCTGGTTGTTGTAGGTTTTCTACCTCTGGAGCAAAAGTGAATGTTGCAGTCCTTTTTTTCTGTTTTCTCTTGTAATGTAGCACCAATTTCAAAAGTTTTTGTGTTTCTCTACTGCAAAGGCAGGCTAGTTTTATGAAAACAACATTTTCCCAGCAGTGAAATACTTCTTTAAGATCAGCTCCAAAATTTAATGGGTTCCTCCTTGGGCAATGCTACACCCTTTAACTTAGTTTCATGAACAAGGAGACTGTATTTTTTACATAATCCGGCTGACAAACGAAAATGTAACCTCCCTGGCAGAGGTACGTACAAGCACCATCAATTCACCTGACTTTTACTCTCACAAGCTGAAGCACACAATGCTTCCTCATTTTATGGCAGCGTGGGGTGACAGTTTACAATTTGGAGGGTTTGAATCTTTACAAATATGACCTAAAAATAGTTTGCCATACCAGGTACAGTTTTCAAGACAGAAACAGTGGAACCCCACAAAGACACTGCTACAGCAACCAAGTCTTTAAAGGGTTTAATGTATACTGTAAGCTTCCACACACACATTTATGGGGAAGTCCACACTCACAAACAGACCTCACATCACATCACAGTGGGCTGTAACATAGGCTGGATGTGTCTCAAGTGTTTGGCCTTCCCACTCAGCAGGCCTACAAGATGGGTTTTCGGGCCGTGCCACTTCCCGGAGAGAGTCACCAGGCTCAGCTGCTCCCTCCCTAGTGACACACATGCACCCCCTCCCTGCCAGCAATCACTTCGCCTTCCACTCCTCAGCACCAGACCCACACATGGGCAACAAGTCTAGGACAGCCGTGTCTGCTGTCCATGCCATGTGATCATGGGCACCAATAGCCACCACAACCATTGTCAGCACAGTGCTCATTCAGCAGCGCCTGCTGTTCACCCCTCTTTCATGGCATTCATTAGATGGCTTCATGCTGGGTTAGGGGAGACTGAAACCCAGCTGTGCTGTGTACATTAAGGTTAGCACAGGCTTTTCCTCATAGGAATAATGAATGTCACACATTTGGAAATTATACATTAAAGCATTTCATCCCATTTCTATAACATTTTGGTAGTGTGCCAATATGTGTAAGGCTAATCTGAGCTATAATTTTTAATGCCAACAAGGTAATTGACATTTTGCTTCGCCCATCCCTATACTTCCTTCCCTATCTCTAAGTATTTTCTTTAAATTACATCATACACCATATTTACTCACTACTGACAGCCTTCTTCCAAAATTTTCATTGATCATGATTGATCTGGAGCAGTGACTCTCAATATTATGTCAAGAACCTCTAAAAAATTACACATTAGGTAACAGACCTCTATTTGACCATTAAATTTAGCTTCAGAGACTTCCATTTGAGAAGATTTTGAGCAGTTGAGGAGATAACAGTTGAAGAAGTGAAACCTATAATCACAATAGTCACTCTTATGACTCTTACTCACATTGGGCTCACTTCTATGGTGTATTAATTAGTGAAAATAAACTATTAATCATTTTTCTGGGGACCCCATAGAACTCCCTCAAGGATCCCTTGGAGTCTCCTGACCACTGGTTGAGAGCCACTGATCTAGAGTTATCAGAATAAACAAAAAAGATTTCTCTGGCATTAGCAAATCAGTTGCTAAAATTTCAACAGCGAGTGGATGCAAACAGGTTTCAAGAAAAAATGCAGATGCATACGACATAAAAGTCAAATACAACAACAGTGAGAGAACTCCAGACATGCAAGCTACCCTCAACATTTGTATGTTCCAACCCAACAGCAATCTGCTGTTGGCTTCCATTCTTGACAAGGAGCTGTGTCAGGATTAAGTTTTATTTAAACAGCAAAGTCATGCAATCCACATGTATTTACAGACCACAGATGTGAGTGCCAACTGTGCCTCAGTTTCCCACCTCTTCCAGGTCACAGCAGAATGATTAAAACTCCGCCTGCTACCCCGCCCACCTCTCACTCACTCATTGCTTGTCATAGAAAATGAATTGACGGTGGCTGTCTCTGCTGGTTCAGTCTGGTTGTAACCTAACGGCACGGGACTTGTGCTGTAGTGTGTAAAGGTAGCTGCCTACTTTTGCTTTTTATTAATGCCTGGAGGGGCACAGAGCACCACCTAGAGAAACTCAAACTCCAGTGTAGTGTATTTTAAAACCACTTGTTGCAATGGCTGCTTAGCAAAACAGACGGAGACATAAAAAAGGGACTTGTGGATTCCACTTCAGATTCATGTTCTGAGAAGGCGCATGGAGCCTAAAACCACAGAAGCACTATGTATGCCTGAGCAGCAGCCCACTTCACTCTATATCCTGCTGATGCTTCTAATGATTTTTTGTGAAGGCTCTTCTGTCGATGCCCTGAGGCTGGCAGCAATATTAATTCTTCATCAGAATACTTGTTATGCTTCAAGTTTTCCTGGCTTTGAGTTTCAAAAGCTTAAATATACATTTCCAGGTCTTCGGTTCAGAGGGAAGTGACAAGGAAAGGAGGATGAAAGGAGGTAGGAAAAGAGAAGGGAAGAGAAGCAGGTGAAAAATAAAGAAAAGAAGGGGATAAAGGGGGGAAATGAGCAGTGATGAGAAGAGGGAATCGCATATAGCAGAAAAACAAAATATTTAAATTCTCTTGTGTGTTTGTATGCGGCAACATATGCCAACATCTGTTTGCTTCTGGATAAATTATGTCATTCACAAGAATAACTGACAAAATTAAGTCTACAGAAGCAGAGCAGACAGAAGAGACTGCTGTGAAGGGGCCTTTGACAAGCCTATGAACCAGACAAACTCCAATTTCCATGTTTGCTGATGAACTTGGTAATTACATCAAATTACTTCTGCGGGAGTTTTCAATCTGATAATTGGTATCCTTTCACCAGCCTTTGTTCTGCTTTGTAATAAGCTTCCTCTAGGACGAAATTAGTGCAATTATTTGTGCTCTGTAATCCTGAAGCACACAAAGAGAAAAGCGTCAGAGCTGTGGTGGTTTAATGGCAGAACTGGGGAGGTCCCCTTGATTGTGGATACAGTATATTTACACTATAAAGACACAATGGATGGAGAGGATGAAGAGGTATAACAGACACATATCAGAATTTGAATATGATTGCATTACAATTAGAGATGTCCAAATCCGATCTCAAAGATCGGGATTGGGACCGATCAAAGCATTTTTAAACTGATCGAGAACGGCTATATTGAGCTATATAGAGGATCCGATCCTTTATTTTATGTCAGCTGGTGTATTATTTTCTCATGAAGCTTTCATGCACAGCAACACAATTAGTGCATCTGTCATCAAATCCCCAACTCTCTGCTGCTCCTCTCCATTCTGCTGAGCTCTTGCTTGCAAGCAGGGGCTGCGCCCCACCCGCGGCGAAACACTACACGCCATAAACAAGCACAAAGCAAAATGAAACTGTTAATTTCTGTTATTTACCACAATTATGAGCACTCATTCATTTCAGCTCAGTGTGATAAACTGCTTGTGCGCCATCTACATAGCGCATGGTGTTTCACCCCCATGCTCAGTGGAGAGTCGTGAGAGGCAGATAGTGTAGGGCAAATGACAACCACACTCACTGTACACACCCAACAAAAGCAACAACAAGTCCAGATGATAAAAATCAAGACTCAGCAAAACACAGATGACAAAGTCACCCCATGGAATCAGCTATTACTCCTTTACAACAGTCATGGGCTGGCTTGGCTTGGTTTGGTCTGGGCTGTCAGCATTTCCATTACAACGGGGTTACCCACTTGAAGTTGTGTATTTAACTGATGACAGCTTGTCTTACGTGATGACTTTAAAAAGCAGTGGGCTTTTACCGCCACCTGCTTGATGGTGGGTGGCCCAGCTTATAGACCTACACCAGAGAAGGTCAATCTCCAGGGCAGCTTGGCGTGGCATACACATCTAAACTGATAATGGAAATGTGAATTGGCGCAGCATGGCTTGACTTGGCGCGACCAAAAGTGACAGTGGAAAAGGCCCATATACAGTATCACACACTGAGGAGTGTGGCAAAGCATCAGCATTTGAAGACCCGCAGATGAGAAAGAGCTGGTGCTTCCTTTTTGCACCATGTGTTACAAATCAGTAGTGAGGTCCCCCTCGTTGAGGCCAGGATCCAACCTGAGAGTGTGTTTGCCACAGCAGACTGGTGTAGCGCAATGTGCCAGGTTGCAGTGTAAAGGCAATGGATCACAGATGTATCAGATGTTATCTTTACTTCCAATTCAGCCTGAAATTGGACTAAAATATATTTTGCAAGGGGAGCACATTATCTGGAAGACAAAAAAACTGTGAGGCTGTTGATATCTAAAAATATTTAGCAGCAAAAAGCTCCTAGAGAAGACAATATGCTTGTGCGGTAATGGCTAAAATTGTCAGCAGGTATTAACAATGTACATTATCATCTAGACTGTATTGAGAGACATCACTATTAATTAAGAAAAAAGCAAATAACAACAACAACAACAACAAGACTGGAAACACATTGCTGATATTGTGAAGTTGCATTTGTAGGTAAGTTTGTTCTTTGACTTACTGGTAACTGAAAGTGTGAGAGAATAAGACCACTGATAGTGGAATAGGATCAGGGTGAGGGGCAAGATGGGGGTAATTTTTTAGAAGTTGAATCAAGTATGACAAAATAGAAAAAGAAGATCAGTCTCAGAGAAAGTGATGGGAGAAAGCGGAGAGCTTTTGAACTCTCCTATGCACCATCATTTTCTACTTTTATCTCTGCACAACCCTTGTAACATAGTTTCACCTCATACTGTTATCTGAACCTGCAGTCTCTCTGGCCTTTGCCACTTCCAGCGTAGTCTCCTCACTATCTCCACTTCACTTCTTCCTCTCTATTTTCTCCCTGTTCACTTTCAAGTTCCAACCGGCCTTCTCACCTTCTCCCCCTGTCCCATTTCATCTCAACCTGCCAGCAGACACCTCTGCCTGCCCCCTTGGCTTTCTGAAAACCTTGTGAATCGTGTAAACACACCTTTGAGCGGTGAGAGTGCCACACATCTGGCTTCATGGGCAATTTCTCACTTCCAATCCCTACTCTCCTTTTCTCCATGTCCACAGTGCCAAAAGAGAAACTTAAGAGAGCTGTAATATGTTAGTGTAGAATAACTTCATTTTAGTTCTTAATAACAAAACATAATCTTCAGTCATTTAGCATCTAGAGCAGATTGTTAAACTAATTTCAATTGATTTTGATTAGTCTTAATTAGACAGTGACAAGAAACAAGTCTGAAAAGTAGAATGTGCAAGTCTCAAGTAAGTCTCAAGTCTTAACCTTCAAGTCTCAAGTAAGTCCCAAGTCATTTTTTCTTGGGCAAGTCAAGTCAAATCACAGGTTATGTCAAGTCAAGTCCTGTAATAGGTCAAGTCAAGTCCAAGTCAAGTCACCTTATTATTGTAATTTTACCTGCAGAATCTGATCTTAAGTGAAAGTGAAAAGACAAGATATAAGTAACTGTCAGTAAACATTGACTTCATCGCTGCAATGTTTACTTTGCAGGGACGACCCCCATGCGCGCACGCACACACACACACACACACACACACACACACACACTAACCAAGGCAGCGGCCAAAATCACCCATTTAGCTCATTTAACCCTGCGTTCATAAAACGCTCACGTTTTCTGGGGTTAATGTTAGCAAATAAATTAAAAAACAAGTTCCACCAAACCTAACCAGATAATATTAGCTAACTGACAAGCACTTACTGGGCAGAATTGCTCTTCAAATGACGAACAAAGTTTGAGGTTGTCACCTGGCTGTCCGAGATGTTTATGCCGCATGTCTTGCACTGTGCTGTTCGTCTTTTGCTGTAATAATAAGCCGAAGACGATGACTCTCGGTACCCCTCCCGCTGACATGTTGATGCCTATCTGATATAAGAGGCCGTGTTTCTCCAATAAACACGTAAGGTACGTAGAGAGGGCATGACTGATTGACAGGGTAGTGATCCAATCATGACAACGCCATTCTCAGCCTGCGCTCCTACCGGGTAATCGACATTATTTTTTAAATTAATTTATTAATTTTATATTCTAACCGAAAACATGATGTGAATAACACTCAAGTCATTCAAGTCATCGTGTCTCAAGTCAAGTCAAGTCCCGAGTCTTTAACGTCCAAGTCCGAGTCAAGTCTCAAGTCTTTTATTTTTTGTCAAGTCAAGTCACAAGTCATCAAAACAGCGACTCGAGTCGACTCGAGTCCAAGTCACAATGACTCGAGTCCCCATCTCTGCAGAATATATTATGGAGATGGTGAAAAGTAAGACCAGAGATTTCTTTGCTTGGACAGACTAACAGGTGGAATGTTACTGAATGTTATAATGAGTCAGTCAAGGCTGACACAGCAAGTAATTACAAAGCACATACAGTAACATATCAGAGAGGTAACCTCACTGGGGGCATTTTCCTTTGCTAGAGGAAGTAATAGCAATAGGAAAGGTGTAACATTATCCGCAAAAGAAGGATGAAATCACAAAAGGTATGTAGCCATAGTTAGAATGTTTTACATTGACAAATTGTGACTGTTAAGACCCAATAGGGAAGCGAAGATAGGTGTCTACATTATCATCTGCATTATCGACTGCTTTGAGACCACTGTGTGGGAGGTACTAAGTGATTCCCATGGGGAGGACATTGACAGTATGACATCATGCATTACGGATTATATTAACTTCTGTGTGAAAAGCACCGTACCCACTAGGACTGTACGCTGCTTCTCCAACACCAAACCCTGGATTACTCCAGATATAAGAGATCTCCTGAAGGAGAAGCGGAGAGCTTTTATATCTGGAAATAAGGAGGAGCTGAAGGCTGTGCAGAAGGAGCTACGGAGAAACATCAGGCGGGGAAAGGAAGGATATAAAAAGAAGATGGAGGAACAGCTGCAGCAGAGTGATGTCAGCGGAGTCTGGAGAGTTCTGAAAACCATCTCCCAGGCCAGAGGCAACCAGCAGTGGGTGAATGATTTGAATCTATTCTTCAATAGATTTGATCAGTCTGCTGGGGACAGTACCACAGCTGTTGAAGACATCCTGCGTGGTACCTGTGCCCAAGACTCTGCACCCCAAGGCCTTCAGCAGCTTCAGACCGGTGGCATTAACATCACACCTCATGAAGAC
Organism: Epinephelus moara; assembly: GCF_006386435.1. Classification (NCBI taxonomy): domain Eukaryota; kingdom Metazoa; phylum Chordata; class Actinopteri; order Perciformes; family Serranidae; genus Epinephelus; species Epinephelus moara. Next base: position 7,319,678 of record NC_065529.1, read on the forward strand.
TCTGGAGCGCCTGGTCCTGTCTCGTCTCCGCCCAGCAGTAGGCCCTTCAATGGACCCACTGCAGTTTGCCTACCAACCTGGCACTGGGGTGGACGATGCCGTCATCTTCCTCCTGCATAGAGCTCTTTCTCACCTGGAGAAGCCCGGAAGCTCTGTGAGAATCATGTTCTTTAATTTCTCCAGCGCTTTCAACACCATACAGCCTGCGCTTCTGAGGGACAAACTGGAGCACATAGGGGTGGCTAATCACCTCACATCCTGGATCCTGGACTACCTCACGGACCGGCCGCAGTATGTCAGGACCCAGGATTGTGTATCGGACTTGGTTGTCTGCAGTACGGGGGCCCCGCAGGGGACGGTGCTGGCACCGTTCCTCTTCACCCTCTACACTGCAGACTTTTCATACGACACCCCCACCTGTCATCTGCAGAAGTTCTCTGACGACTCTGCCATAGTCGGCCTCATCACAGATGGGGACGACAGGGAGTACAGAGAACTGAACCAGGACTTTGTGGACTGGTGCCTGAGGAACCACCTTCAGATCAACGCGGGGAAAACCAAAGAGCTGATGGTGGATTTCCGCAGGCGCAGACTCCTCCCCCCAACACCGGTGAACATCCAGGGAAAGGACATTGAGATGGTGACATCTTATAAGTACCTGGGTGTTCATCTTAACAATAAACTGGACTGGACTAATCACATAACAGCACTGTACAGGAAAGGCCAAAGCAGACTCTACCTGCTGAGGCGGCTCAGGTCTTTTGGAGTGCAGGGGGCGCTCCTGAAGACCTTCTTTGACACTGTGGTGGCATCAGCCATCTTTTACGGAGTGGTCTGCTGGGGCAGCAGCGTCTCGGCTGCAGATAGGAAGAGACTGGACAAGCTGATCAAGAAGGCCAGCTCTGTCCTGGGATGCTCTCTGGACTCTGTGCAGGTGGTGGGAGAAAGGAGGATGACAGCCAAGCTGTCATCTCTGAGGACTAACGACTCCCATCCTCTGCAGGAGGAGATAAAAGCTCTGGAGAGCTCCTTCAGCGATCAGTCTATCGCAGGTCCTTCCTGCCTGCTGCTGTTAGGCTACATAACCAGCACTGCTCACAGTAAACTGCACCATGGACACTTCAGGGACACTATGGACACTTTACTTTATGGACACCACTATAAGCATTGCTGCCCCCCATGTTGTTATTTGCACATTCGATATTCACTTTGCACTAAATATGTTCACTTTAATCCATTACTCACTTTTTTTATTCACTGCTCATTATTATTATTATTATTTATTGCTGTTTCTTGTATCTTTTGTACTGTTTTCTGCATGCCTAGTTTTTTAAGTTTTTAAATATTGAAATCTTTAATTTGACTCTTTACCCTTGACTGCTGTAACACTGGAATTTCTCAATTGTGGGATCAATAAAGGTGTATCCTATCTTATCTTATCTTATCTTAAAACGTCTCTGTGTCTGCCAGTCCAGACTGAAACACAACCCCTAAGTTTTCAAATTAAAATGGGGTCAACAGCGTTTTCTAGGGTTTTTGTTTTAGGGATTCCAAAACACCATAGCTCTGTAATGTGGACGATAGCACTCCAGCACCTTACTAAACAACTTCAATATAACTACCCTTTTGTGAACAATGTCAAGTGACGAGGTAGGCACATGAGGTAAGCAAAAGGATGTACATCTTGGCTATCATTTTATTGGTTGGAATATTGAGCTCTGCAGTGTAGAGTTATTTCCGCAAAATGTGTAACATATTAAGCTAAAGCACTATTTCTTTGATCTGCTGAGTGACCTAAATCCATGTAACATAATTATTATCTTGCTGTCTATCTGGCTAATGCTAGCTATCTAAAACATTAAGTAAAATATGATTTGCTAGCTAAAGTGTCATGGTTTCATTCTGTCAGCTAAAGGCATAAAAATACACAACGCCATCTTGCTTTTTGTGTAGGAGGTCACTCTCTTAGTGTTTTTATGAATGTGGAGAGGAGCAAACAGTATCAAAGGGAGGGATTCACATGCTCAGCTCACATCGCAGCTACGTCAGCTGATCTCAAGCAGCCCGATCAACTGAAGGATCAGCTGATTGATGGAAGGGAGTCAGCTAATGGATCACATGATTCCTTTCTATGCAACTAATCTGCTTTGGCCTGCCTACTGTTACTGCTTCCTCTAAAAGCCACTTTGCAACCCGCCTCCACACCAGCTCCTCCTTTATCATGTTGTATCTGACTTATCAGTGTCATTTCTGTTTGTCATTGATGCTGCTCTGTTCTGTTCCTGGGTGGGCTTTGCTGCTGCTCTCCCTGCCTTAGGCTTTCCATGTAGGCGCATGGAAGGGCAGGGAGGTTTGCTCTACCTGTCTCAGGCTTTCCACGTATGCGTGTGGAAGAGCAGAGAGGTGTACTCTCTCTGTCTTAAGGCTTTCCATGTAGGCGTGCATGGAAGGGCAGAGAGGTGTGCTCTCTCCACTTTAGGCTTTCTACATTGACCCGAAGAAAGGCAGAGGGGCCCCACAACAGAGCCATACTGCCAAATATAATACTGCAAATGGAATTAAAGATTTCTTCCTGACTGAAGTGCTTTCCTTCAATTAAGGGAGAGACCAGTGTGGCAATATACCTCCCTCTGTTTTTACAGTGGTTCACATAATTTACTACTCTCAGCCTGTCACTACTTAAACCCCATTTTTATATTAATATGGTTTTTATTATTATTGCTATTGTTATTATCAATGGTAGTAGCAGCAGAACAGTAGAATATTAAAAAAAGCAAAACCTTGAAAATCAAGTTAAAAATGCATAAAGTTAATTAAGGTTTTATAGGTAGAGGGTTTTATGGCAGCCAACATTGGATCTGAAATTTTAAAGCTCTGATTCTAACTGATTAGAGATGGTTTTTCAAAAGATTTAATTTTAATATCATAAGTGTAGCCATGTCTGTCCAAGTGCTGGAAAGTTTTGCCTACTGATCATGCAAAATAAAGAACAGGCAAAATCTGCCAATGGAGTGATTATTTTTCCTTCATTCCTCCCAGTACTGTGTTCCGTCATTTGTTCTTTTCTATGATACATTTCCATTAAATCCAAAGTCAGTTGGTACAGACTGAAATAATCTCAGTATGTTGTGTTAAGAAAACATTTTTTCAGCAGTTAGTAACAGACCATAGGACTTGTTAAATATATATATATATATATATATATTTTTTTTTTTTAATGAAGTGTGTGTGATCTGATGTGTACATCTCCTCCCTCACAGGCTGCTGTGTACAGCTCCGAGGCCTGCAGTAAAGGAGTGGTGGTGTAATCATCATTAAGCATGGAAGCTGCAGATGCGACTAAACGAGCTTGCCTTCCAAGCCATTAACTGCATTTCAGCTCCAGCATCTTCACCACAGAGCTTTCTCTACGCGGCAGCCGCCTCTCTACGCTTTAGGCTACACTCACCACAAACTCCAACCACATAAGCTCTTTAGAGACTCCATTAGAGCAAAGAAAGACACCATTTGTGAAGACACGATGTATATTGGAGAGTTAATCAAGCTGCTTAATTTGCCCGGGGCCCATTACTCACTGTGGCTTATTGTGTGGTCAAGAAGACAAACAGAGCGCGTCGCAAATAGACACAATGCACCTTTAATCTTCCCAGGGCAGGCAAAAACCAACAAACTACCTGCCAATCACATAAATTGCAACATGGTTTTTCATTAAAAGTTCAAGAAGTCTTCAGTGTTGGCAAACAGCCTCAGAGCCTCTGTCTGCTAAACTGTAAACACAGAACTTCGCCTACGTTGCGCTACATAAAACCATTTGACTTTTAAATTTAATCTAGCAGGCAACCAGTTTAAAACCGCAAACACAATTATGGTTTTAAATGTATCCACCGGTGGGTTGTCCCTCATAAATAATCACGTCCATGAGTTAAAGTGATTAGCGGTGTGGAGGAGACATGTGACGGCACCACGCAGAGCTCGTCCCCCGGGTGGGAGATAAAGGGGGGGAAAGATGGTTGTCATGATCTCATTTGCTGTTTTCCAGCAGGAGTTTGGATGGAGAAGTAGAAGAACCAAACATCCCAAGTGTCCTCCCATTTTCTCCCAAATTCTGCGGCTGTCACAAAGCCTTAAATGCAAACCTCCCTGGACTGTCACTGCTCGCTATTATTCATCTACCTCTCCCTCAGGTAATGCTGGGTAGTGGAAACAAAATAGGGAGAAATGCAGGGATGAAGTCTGTGTAGAAGTTTTTCCCAGTGATTTGTTTGCTAATGCTGTTTCACAGCTGAGGTACATTTCTGGGTGGTGTAATTTAGGCCTGAGAATGAAGCCAAACACAGCTGTAAGGTGCCCTAACTGTCTACTTAATAAAATAACTTTATCTCTTTTTTTGTCAAATAGCCCATTATATCCCTGCATATTTCCCCCTCTCTCCTTTTCTGATAACCTCTCTGAATTCAGTAGTTGCTGTAAAAAGGAAAAGAATGCAGACAGGAGCTGGAAGCATTCAAACTAGCTTTATTACAGCTGAACATACTGGTGGTACCACATTTTGTGCTGATACTGAAGCCATATATATATATATATATATATATATATAAACCTATTCCTCCCACTCATTCTGTGTTCCCCCTCCGGACTTTTATTTTGTCGGTGCTGAGGAAGCCTCTGAAAACGCATATCAATGTTGCCAAGTGGAAAACTTGTACCTCCAAAATATTACCTTTTTTGGAAATATGAAAAGTAAGTTTCAGCAGTATGACAGTGGGTTTTTGACAGTATCCTGAGGGCCTGTTTTTAAAGGTTTGTGAGCCTTAGGGGAATTGTAACCCATGGAGGAGCATGATTTTCTTTGAACTGATGAAAGCAGGGCTGTTTAAGAGCAGTTTTATGGGAATATCATGCAGAACAATTTAAATGACAGATGGCACAAGTATTTCTGTTTGAATGATGGGTCACAGAGATTATCATTTGTTGAGAGGGACCTATCTATCATCTTAATTACATGCACCCACACAAGTTCTGTATAATGAGTTCTTCTAACTGAAAACATTAATGATAGTTTTTGATGACATTTTGGCTCAGTACTTTCTATGTAAATGGAAACACAGTTAATGCCAAAACACACAGTATGGCATCGCCCAGATGTGCCGATCACTGGCACCCTTCTATATCATAGCCTAATGACATGAGAGGACCCAGCAGCAACCTCCAAGGCTGAGAAATGAAGCCAGTGCAGAGGTGCCAAAACCTGCACTTCATCGAATGGCCACTCAAGGCTGGCTCCAAAACAGAGTACATCTGCATAGACTCCCATGTTATAATGCTCAACTTTACAGCAGAAATAAACATGTTTACAGCCTGATACAACAAAACAATTTGGTCCCCATTGCTAATTTCAACTATCATGAGAACTGTATGGAGGGGTGATTTGTTTTAACACACCTGTTTACATTTTATTAAGACTTAAAGTTACTCATATTTAAGGGAAGGGTCACTTGATTGAAAAAGGCTGTCTGTAAGGCGTTGCTACCTGATGCTGCAGTCTGAGTCAGATCCACCCCTTGCTCATCCACAGCTCATATCTCTCGCCCAAATACGGTCACTTCTGGGTCCAAAAAACCAAGATGTCGACGGCCGAAATGCTGAACTCAAGGCTTCAAAATGGCAGTCCACAATCCAATTGGTAAAGTCACAGTTATTTTATTATTATTTATTTATTATTTATATCATTATTTATACAGTCTATGGAAAAGACACAAAGACCTATAGGGGATTTTTTTTTTTACACTGATGGAAGTGTAATGCTGTGGATCAGTGTAGATGGTTGAAAAATAGACAGTTTATAACAGTTTGTTTCGGTTGGCAATGTGTTACGTGACATTGTAAATATAATAATATTACCCACAATCCTGTTGGTGACATATTATATTACTTCGTCACCCTAAAACCCTCGGCGCGCACTGCAGCGCAAGTAGACAGATGGGTGACTCAGAGCAGCATGTGTCACTGACACCAGACTCAGAGCACAGCGGACCGGTGGAAAATGTCACCATCAGCATATTATTTTACATCAATAAAATCTGTTTTATCATTATTTTGAGTCACAATGTTGAAAGAATTTAGCTGTCTGTGTTCAAGCAGGATAATAGGTCTCCATTCATTGCACGTCGGGCTTTCTATTTCCTTGTCGGAGATGGTGTTGCATTCCAGGTCCCCCCAAAAAACGGGAGAAAAAAAAAAGGCTGAATATTCGATTTTTTTTTTTCACAATCGAATCCCATGTCATCGAACGAAGCTTCGAAGCTTCGAATTTTTTGGGTCAGCCCTAGCTAAAATATATTACTGTAATGCATTTCTTTTGTAACACGTTAGCCCCAACACTGTCTGGCACTAAGTGTTTATCTTCTGCATGTGTGCACTTTCATAAACCTTTATGTTTAGCAAGAATAGGCCTTTTAGCTTCAGTTTGACTGAGTCCAACATGACAGTATGAGAGTTCAGCATTGATGTATGCAGTTTTGGCTTTTGGCTCTATCCAAACTTCAACAAAATAAACCAATTCTGACAAATACAGTAAATACATAGAGGAAATCACTTCAACATGACATTTGTAAATTGACCTTTCAAAGACTTTAGAAGGACAAGACATGACAGAAAAAGGGCATGCCAATACTTGCAAATTAAGAAGTTTTGTAGCTTTATATTCTGTGGAAGTCATGATGTGTACGGAGATTTATTCTGTAGTATTTATTCACTCCTCATTCACACTGAACTTGTCGGCCGAGTGTTGGTGGATCACATGCTGGAAATTGCACAAACGTCCACTCCTGACAGGATATTAACCTGCTGACACAAAGGTCTGTTCAGCTGACACAGAGCTCCACCTCAATGACTACTCCCTGCTGTAATTGAGATCTCTGTCTCTCTCTTTACCTCTGTGGCTCTCATTTTTTAAGGGTGTGATAGACCACAACTTCATCGAGGTGCTGAAATGGGACACATTCCAGCATCCATCCAGAAAAGCCAAATTACATTCTGCAATCTCAGTTTTTGTGAGATTCAAGTGTTGAAATAACCGTTTACAACCAACTGAGCCTGGCAGGTACATGTCTGCCCCATCACTGAACACCACTGTGATGATGATGACATGACTCACAACCTTTCTTTCATACCTGGTCAGAGCAGGGGTCAGATGCACAAATGACATGCATATGCTTCTTAACACATGAACCGGTTTGCTAAAATAATTTTCCATGAGAATGTGGGGGAAGGGGGAAGAGAGAGAGAGAGAGAGAGAGAGAGAGAGAGAGAGAGAGAGAGAGAGAGAGAGAGAGAGAGAGAGAGAGAAACTTACATTCTTCCGACCATGCATACACATCAGCTTCAGCTTTACTTTATGTTCAGTGCTAATTAGCAAATGTTAGCATGCCAGCATGCTGACCTGAGATGGTGAACATTGTGAATATTATCTGCTTAGCATCAGCATGTTTGCATTATCATTGTGAGCATGTCAGCATGCTGACGCTGGTATTTAGCTCAGCCTCACAGAGCAGCTTTAACATGGTTGTATATTCTTAGTGTTGTTTGCAGTCTACACACCTAGCAATTTCAATCATGCCAGTTAAATGAGCACTATAAATATAGCTAAGTGTATAATCTTCTGTGTGCACAGTTTAATTATTGTTTTTATCTTCTTATTTTGCTGTTGCCCCTCATGTCATCTCACCCCCCTCATCCTCATTTTATCCTTTACAGTGCAGCGATTTGTCAGAAATGATTACATTGCTGATCTTACTATATAATGACGAAAACTCTGTCTGTCTGTGTCTCTGTTCCATGTTTTTCTCCTCACTGACTTGGTCAATCCATGTGAAATTTGGCACAGTGGTAGAGGGTCATGGGAGGATGCGAATGAAGCAATATTACATCAATTGGCCAAAGGGGGGCGCTATAGCAACCGATTGAAATAGCAAACTTTGAATGGGGATATCTTATGCCCCATATGTCGTAGACATGAAACTTTGCACAGAGATGCCTCTCCTCATGAGGAACAAATTTGCCTCAAGAACCCATAACTTCCGGTTATATAGATTTTCCGCCATTTTGAATTGTTTTGAAAAACACTTAAAATCGATCTCTTCCTAGGAAGTTTGACCGATCTGCATGAAACTGGGTGAACATAATCTAGGGACCAATATCTAACGTTCCCTCTTGGCAAAAGTTGGAAAACTTACTAAAACTGAGCTTCTATAAGGCAATGAATATTGTGGAGGGCGTGGCTCATCACATAAAGGTGTATAACATCTCAAGGGTTTCACTGATCACCACGCAACTTTGTAGGCATATGACCACACATAATCTGAGGGGACCCCTCCATTATTGACCCCATCAAACAAAATGGGGGCGCTAGAGAGCTAATTTCTTATCTAGGCCTAACTGCCATATTGATTTTTACTAAACTTGGTAGATATGTAGAACAGGATGCCTCAAGGTGACTGGAGAAATTTAACTCTAATTGGCAACTGGGTGGCACTATAACAACAGAAAAATGCTTAGAAATGGCTAAAATGCAACCGATCGCTGTGGCGATGGTTGTTTTTTTCCCCTAATTTTTGGTATGACTAAGTCATGGTATGGTATGCTGTATATAATCACGGAAACTGTCAGTGTGTCATTCTGTCAGTCAGTCATTCTGTCTGTCCCATGTTTTTCTACTCACTGACGTGGTCAATCTATGTGAAACTTCACATAGGCATTGAGGATTGGCATAGGTAGAAGGTGACAAAGCTACCAATGGGTATGGACTAGTATCTTATGACAAAGATTAAAATGCAGGATCACAGCTACATGTTTAACTAATGAAATATTTATATTAAATTTGCTATTAACAGTGTTGGGAGTAAGGCCTTACAGTAATATATTCTCTTTTAGCAGTAACAAAGTAATATAACGTTACCAACAGGATTTTGGGTAATATTATTACATTTACATTGTCACATAACGCGTTACCAACCCAAATTGGTAACTGTTACTGTTTATTGTTTTCATTTTTCATTCATCCACACTGACTGATACAAAATGACATTAGATCTCCTGAGGTCATTTTGGTGAAAGTAATGCAAAAGTAGTGTAATAAGTAACTTACTACTCTACACAGAGAATAATATTGTAAAGTAACTTATTACTTTCAAATGAAGGTAACTAGTAATATGCAAAATGTTACATTTTAAAAGTAACATGCCCAACACTGGTTAAAAATAGCACAACCATCACAAATGATTGTGATAAGGGATGAGTGCTTTGGCTTTGTTGGAGGATCTTGCCAGGAAAATACACATAGGAGCTATTAATATTTGCTCTGGTATCCCATCACCAGAGTTTATGTTGACAATGTACGTTTCTGCAAACCATCGATTTGTTACATTTGTACATCATTATGTAGCAGATATATTGATACTTTATGTTTCGACAATGCTATAGTAAACGTGTGGTTAGGTTTAGGCACAAAAACACATAGTTATGGCTGGATCATGTTTTGGCTTACAACACCCAGTTTTGGTGGCACAGTCACAGCTAGAAATGCACCGATGTCTCTACAAAAAACGGCTGCTTTTGGTGGCAGTAAAAATGCACATGCACACAAGTTCACAATAAGAGAGATTTATAAAACATTATGCATATGCAGGACTTTCTCCACATTTGTGTGTTTTTTATGCATCAGGCCCTGGTTTAAGAAGCATCAAAATGAAAGGATAGAACTGATGTTCCTTTTTAAAGCAGTGATCCTTATCCACATCAAACACAGAAACAATGAAGTCATGGAGACCTAAAACATGCGTGTTCGATCAATGCACTCCACGTTCATACACTTAAATACAAGTATACGAGTTTAGGAGATGATGAATTTGCTACGCTTATATTAGCTAGAACTTCATGTACAAGTTCAGTTTCACCAGCTGGAAAAGTGCCAAAGACAGACATGGTCAGTTTGCAATCATGGTAACATGGCTGTACTTCACTTATACATTTGTTACTTAACAGGTTGGAAAGGCTCAGGGTAGGGCTGGGTGATATGGGGAAAATCAAAGATCACAATATTTTTGACCAATTGCCACAATATCGATTTTGCAATTATATTGTAGGGTTGACTATTGGTGCTTTTACAAAATATATTCACAATGAAATTTTTCATAATTAATCATCAGTAATGTGGATATAATGACTAAGTGGGTATAGGCAAATGATAAATTAGCTCGAACAGTCCTGTAAGCTTAGAAATTACATCACTTGAATGTAATACCACCTTTAAAACCTCGAAAAGACAACACTGATAATATAATGATATTAAAAATCTAAGATGATATCTAGTCTCATATCACGATATTGACGTAATATCGATGTATCGCCCCACCTTGGTTCAGATTGCAACCCAATCGCCAGAATTTATGCAGCAGATAAGATGAAACTTTACATTTCTCTATATTTCAACAATGCTGTGGTGAAAGCCTGGTTAGGGTTAGGCACATAAACCGCTCAGTTATGGTTAGAAAAAGATCGTGTTTTAGCTTACCAGCTGTTCATGGCACAATACTTGCTTTAAACGCAGCAATGTGTTGCTAAAAACAACCACTTTATCTGTAAAACCCAACCACTTTCCAGGGCACTATCCTGGTAGGTAACACAGCGATGAGTCACGAATAAACGACTTGTTTTGTTGTTTGTTGGTCTCAAAGAGTGGTCTCCAGTAGTTTGCAGCTTGGCTCCCCTAGGTGTCACACCATCCACCATCCCCTCCACTTCTTGATGACAAAATCGGCTCATATATTACATCACTTTAGAAACTCTGACATGATGCGTATCAAAAGTACAAATGTACTGTATCAGTGATTTGCAGAAACGTACAATCTCCAAATTATTTCCTAGTGACTCGGCTGCAGGGTGATGATTGAATTTAGGAGTGGACTGTAAATCATCTCTGTACAGCCTAATGGAATACGATGTCTGTCTCAGACAGAATGCTGTAATTGTGGCTGAATTTGAGAGGCTAATACGGAAGGGATCAATACTTAAATCCTTAGTATGCACACACAAAAACCTGTGCTTTCGACAATATACATACAGTAACTATAGTCAACTCTAAACTAACCAACACAAACAAGCTCTATCCACATCAGTACAAGCGACTATTTTATATGCAACACTTCGTATTTGCATATTGAGAAAAGGCAGCATAACCAGTGTAAATTGTAATTATCCTGAGTATCAGTTAAACCGTCAAGTGTCTCTGTCTCCTCCTTAATTCTGTGTTACATTATCTGGATTTAGTCATCTTAATGAGTGTCCCTGTATTGTATGTAATCTGTAAACCACTAGCATCTTTCTTTGCACAATAACTATTAAGGAATGACTTTAAAAGACCTTGGAAATTACAGGCCCTGTCACTAATATTTTTCTAATGCCAGTGATTCCACAACTCGAGAAAGACTGTTTTTTATTCCACACTGACTAGAGCTTCAAAATCACTGAAAGTCTTGGTAAGCAACTGTCTCCCTATATATTTATATATATATATATTTTTTTAATGTGCCATAATGATGCAATTTGGGGATTTTGACAGGATTTTTGGGGCAAATTGTGTCATTTTCTTATGCTAAGTCAATGGTGTGCCTCCAAGAACAAGTAATAGCAGCTGTTAGCAGGCAGAGTAACAGCACAGAAAGAGACAGCATATTTTCACAAGTAACTTGACAAATTAAAGGTTTATTTCGACTAAACCAGAGTTGGCGATTGTTTGAACAGTGGAAAGACTAACCAAGATGGTTTTGGTGAGTTTTATTTTGTTTCTGTCAAGTTTGAATGAAGTGTGTTTTAGCATGAGTTAACAGGGAAATTAAGCTAACGTTAGTCTTGGTTTGTTGGGAGAGAGAAACTCGACTTCAGAAGATGTGCTGTTGTATTTTGCTGTTTAAAAAGGAAATTAGGGATATGAATATTTCCTTTCTTGACACTAAATTTATTTTGTGTACTTGTTAGACAAAGAAAGCTGAGAGAGCTTGTACTCTTTCAGCTGAAATGTTGGCCCCTATTAGTTTTGAGCATGTAGCCAGGCATTACACATGACGCCTGACGTAATATTACTGACATCGGAGACAAAATGGACTTTGTAAGTGTTGCTGGGTGGCTACTTTGTAGTCTAACAATGCATCATATTTTATATGTTCATCATCTAATTATGTACAGTAACTAAAAACCATAGGTGTGATGTAAATGCAAGACTAAAAAGTACAATGTTTCCTTCTGGAAAGTACCTCAGGATTGTACTAAAAGGGACAGTTCACCCCCAAATCAAAAACTGTAACTGTAATCACAAACTGAAAATTTTCTGTGAAAACAGAAGTGTAATTTGAAAAGACACAATACATAACAAGCGTAAATGTACACACTGTTCCAGAGTGTTCAAAACTGACACAGGATACCCTCCAATCCTGTTTCAGTTCTTTGACAAAGCAACAGTATTTGATGAGTTGGGATGAAAAAGCCTTGCAAAGCACCATAAGGCCAGTTCCATAAAAAACAAACAAAATCAACAAAGAAACAAAAAATAAATAAATAAAATAAAACTCAAGAAAAATGTCTCTTTCCACTAATCATGACCCTGATTATGACAGTTTGTTGTGCCCAGTTACATGTAGGAACTATGTTCTTCTTACGAAACTACACCCACCAACTGTATCACCATGCAGGAGGAATTGTACATCTACTGCTAGCTCACCTAGCACCACTGAGCTAGCTAATGTTACAGCTCAGCCGAGGAGGATGGCATTAACGTGTACATCTTGTTCTGTTATGAGCACAAGCCTCTTATCCATGAGTAGATGCATGCTTCCTTCAGCACATTGGTACAGTTGGCGGATGTAGTTTGGTAGAAAGCAAATAGTTCCTGCATGAAACTGTTCACAACAAGGTCTGCAAATTATCTAGAGTAATCAGATTTTTGATGATTTCTGGAAGGAGAAATGACTGTTTAGTTTTTCAATTTATATATTTATTCATTTATTTGGTGCTTTGAGCACCACAAGCTGAGTGCCATCTACCTCATTACATTGGAAAGGCAGACATCACTTTGGCCGATATCTCCAACACCATGCAACTCACACCAAAACTATCTATATTGATAACTAGCACTTCAGGTAAGAGGAGATATGTTTAATTTTGATTTGGGGCTGAGGTTTCCCTTTTAAATATGGTGCATGTGTAAATGTACTTATTACCACTGGTTTCCACCCAAACATTGTGAAAATTCTTGGTGACTTTTAAAAAGCAAAAGAAAATGCAAATGAAGGTGTGCCACGTTACCACTTCTTTGTGCAGTTTTTAATTTTGTCTTTATTAGCGCTGTAATAATCATGAAGGAATATTTCAGCATAAATAAACCAGATATGCATCTATTTCAGCAGCAAACTGCTTTCACATACACTGTGTTTGACTTGTTTTACATACTGCAGTGTTCTGCTGTCTGTGTTATTTCTGCTGCAACCAATCAATAGATGTGCTCCCCAAATGACAGTACTGATGTTTGCAGGGACAACAGGCACCAGCTTTGTGAGTAACAGCTCAGATAGACTCATTGTAAACGTACCCGCAACTCACGTTTCTTTTATTTTCCTTCACACACTCTGCTTTTCTTTCTTTCCTAATTTTACTCAGGCTGAACATTTAAAGCTCAAGCAGACGCGCCTTCACTCGTGGCACCTAGTGTAGATCTGTTTCAGTTCCTGAGACAGGACTGTCAGAAGGCAGTGTAAGGAAGTATAATGAAAGTCTGTTAGATAAGTCAGCTGCAGGTGTCTGACTGTGCAGGTCTCCTCAGAGGGTGCAGGAGGAAAAAAAAACATCTCCTCATGAATGCACACAGCAATCACTGTGATTTGGCTCACAGGCAGCAGAACCGCTCATCTCAATACATTTCAATTTGATTTAAATATATTTAAATACCTCAATCCTACCCTGTGGCTGATTTGCATGACTGGGACAGAGGAGACATATCTTTAAAGGACTAAAGGGGGAGGATGGGGACTCCAGGTGACTCTGCTGTGGGCTTGACGGACAGCTTAGTGTCATGTTATAATGACAATTATTCAGGGAAATTAGAATAGATCTACATAAAGATTGATCCAGTCAGTAATTACTACCTGAGGATATAAGAAAAGTGCTGGAGTGCAAACTCCTGTTATGTATCAGGTAAGAAGTGTGCTTGTATAACAATTTTCAGCTTAGCTGTTATCAGGATGAACTATTGAAAGGATTCACACCTGGAACAGGGACAGGAACTTTCAAGAGTCACCAATGCCAGAGATTAAAACACTTCAAAGGGACAAAGGGGCCTAGAGGTAGAATTATACCAGGGCAGAAATTAAAAAATACAGCGGGAGAACAAGCAACCATGCACCACAGTGAAACAGTCATTAGCAAATGTAATCATAAATAAACTTAACAAATTCCCATTATTATTACTACTGCTGGTTGTAGTAATAGGATGTACTGCAGTTCTGCATGTGGTTTGTCCAGTTGGTGTTGCTGTACTGTATGAGAACATGGCTGATAGATGTATTTAACTAACTTTAATGTCTTTATTACTCTACATTTGTCAGATAGCCCATGGGCAGTCTGATACCCCTTTTCCACCAAATAAGTTCAGGTTCTTGAACCAGTCTCATTCAGGACTCTTGTAACCTTGATGCTATGTAGCAACCCAGCCCACATTTCCACCAGTTTTGAGGAGAACCATTGTATTCGAGGGTGAGTGGTCAACGGAGGGCCTTGCACTTTGCACAGCTGTAGTAAACAGTAGTAGCAAGATGGCTGATCGCATTGACTGTCTGTGAGCTTTTGTTCTGTTATTATAGATACTATTTGTTTTGCTCAAAATAACAAGCATGGAACAATTACTTATGAGACCATTGTATGTTTTTTTTCAAGGATTTCTCACTTCTTCTCCATTGTTGCCTTCTCCATCCTCTCTTTCCAACCTGTACAATGTGGCATGCCCACTGATGTCATTATGGTTCGCACTCCAAATTACAAAAAAAATAGTATTTTTTTTTCCCATTTGGAACCAATTTGTTTATTATTTTTATAATTATATATATATATATATATATATATATATATATATATATATATATATATATATATATATATGTATATATATATATATAATTATTATTATTTATTTTATTTTTTTCTATTTTTTTTGGGGGGGGGGGTCAAAATGCTCCAAACAGTTCAAAATTAAGTACAGGAACCAGAGCAGAACCCATTTCATGTTGGTGGTAAAGGGGTATGTGTAAAGTGTCTATCATTCATGATGCACTGTAATTTATGTAGACAGTAGTACCCTACATTTATTTCCCATTTGTATAGCAACATACTTGCTTATGAAAAAATAATATAGTATAGTAAGAAATAAGTTTCAAATTCTCGGGCACCTAGATGCTTCATTAACTCCTTTGTGCAAAGTCAGATACTGGTCAGGACATCAATCATATTTTGTTTATAATTATGCATTATGCATTTGGAATATGCATCTCAATTTGGGTTTTTACTGCAAAACTGCCTTCATATTAAAACTTTTTTTTTTTAAAATGCTACAGTGAAATGACTACATTTTTTATGTCAGCATAAAGATGGACATTCTAAACAGGAATGTACTGGAATTTTCAGCAAACATAAAAAAAAACTTTTACGATTGAACTGATTGATCTCGGCTTTGGGAAAATGAGGTCACCTTATGGAGATGAGTGTTTTAAATGTGACTGGAAGTTGGAATGTCTCGACACTGACTGATGTTGCTTATCAGAGCAAAGTGTTTTTCCATAAGTCTTTAGAGAGCTTTTAGGATTAATGTCTGTAAAAATTGTGACTTTAGGCAAACGTACTTTAGTCAATAGATAAAGACATGCAAGTTAGGGTTGGGAAATTAATAGAGTTAGACACAGAGAGAGAGAGAGAGAGAGAGAGAGAGAGAGAGAGAGAGACATACCCAGGAGTCTCATGTTGACCTCTCACCCAAGTAGCATTGACCAAATTAGCCTCCTCTGCCTCATTGTGTTTCACATCAGCTCCTCTCTGCCTCTCCAGCTAATCAAAGTGACCTTAGCGGCCTCAACCTAGGAAGCCTTTGAATTGCATTCATTTCTCTAAAGCCATAAAAGGCCAAGAGACTGCTTCACAAGAACATGTGAAAAACTGGCGCGAATGATCTGCCTTCCCATTGTTTTTGCAGCGGCCGTGATGATGTACCTTAGGTGGTGTGTAATATGAGAGGACTGAAATGACTGAGGCGGTGGAATGAAGAAGACACATTTTTCAAAAAAATAATTGTTGCTGTTCTCTTTCACTGAAAGGTATGGGGCTCTATTGTCAACTTGAGAAGTCCATTACTTACATATCTTTCAAATAGTTAGATGTCAAATTATATTTAAGCTTGATTTTTCATTGCCGTAAAAAACACACACAAAAAAACTCAAAACAAAACAAAAAAATAAAATCAATCAGATCTGTTTTGTAGTTACTTAAACATTTTTGAGTTATTATACGCTACTCACACCAAATCCTCCAACCCATACGACCACATTACGGGTCACTGAACAAGCCTACCCAGTTTAAAACACAACAACCAAGAAGAGACTAAAAATGACCGCAAAGAGACATAAACAGACCAAATATGATATAAGATGTCCTCAAAGAGACTCAAAATGACCACAAAGAGACACAAAATGACCACACGAGAAACAAAACCACTAAAAGGTGCATAATGTCTAAAGAGAAAAAGAGGCAAAACCATCATAAAGTCTTTACGTCTTCCTCTTGTGTCGGTGAGTTGGTGAGGGCTTTTGCATATCTGTGTCCAGGGGTCTATTGTGTCATAATCAACCCATGGACCACATCAGTTGTTCCCAACCTCTAATACAACCCAAAGGAGCTTTTCCTAAATTAGTGCCCCCATTGTTGTCGTATCTAAATGAAAGAATAGATCGTATATGACCATTAACGGTTGGAGCTGCACTAAAACCGCTGTGGCTCAGGAGGTAGAGCGGGTCATCCACTAATCAGAAGATCAGCGGTCTGATACCTGATCCTCCTGTCCACAAGTGGAAGTATCCTTGGGCAAGATACTGAACCCCAAATTGCTCATGATGGTTGTGCCATAAGTGTGTGAGAGCTTTTAAACTGAGTAGCAGGTGACACCTTGTATGGTAACATCGGCAACTGGTGTGAGAATGGGTGAACGTGACTCTGTAGTGTAAAAGCGCTTTGAGTTTTCGGAAGACTAGAAAGGTGCTTTACAAGTGCAAGACCATTAACCAGAACTACTTGGTTAGGTTTACAAAAACGACCATAATTTGGGTTAAAATAATTGTCTGTTACTAACATAATCTGACATATGTCACATGACAAAGGACTCATGTTCACTAGAGGTCACTGCCTAACAATTACTTAAATATGGGTTCTAACAAGCAGCTTGCACAACCTATGGGGTCATATTTTGGAGGAGGAGTCTCACTACTTATGTGGTGCTCAAGATTTTTTTTCAGCAGGGATGTTAGTACAAATCATCCGAAAAAACATATACCATAAATCATTTTAGCACAAAGTGAAATCTATATAGGTGACCTTGGATGTCACTTTCGAACTTTGGGTTAAGGTTAGGGTTGGCCTGACCTTGGATTTTGTGATGAATGTCTTTAGATTTCTTTGGAGTAAAACTGTGGCACAAATGACTGCAACTGTTTCCAACCTTGTGGAATAGTCTTGTCTCACTCAAAGACTAAATTATGGGGAGAATATTCTGGATTGTGGTGCTATAGCAACATAACTTATGTATCTTTTAAGCTCTTAATGTACACATGACTTGTTATATTGAACTCTCTAAGAATGAAATCTGAACAAATGCGGAAACTCCAAATTCCCCCCTTATTCACACAAAACTTTTCTGTGACTGCTGGTGGCACGCTTGATGAGTCAGTTGACAATCAGACTAATGAATGTTGACACCCATCGCTCGGCTCACGCTGTATTCAGATCTTTTTGCAGCCGCCTGTGTGATGCTGCCGGGCTAATGAATAAATGTGGTAGCGCAGTAGCTGGGAGAGATCATGCATAATGTGCAGGATGGCTGTGTGGATAAGAATGAGGGGAGTCCAGACCACATGGGACTCCCAAAGAAACGCAGCTCCACCATACAGTGGATATTAGCCAAAGTCCATAAGCGTTTCTTTTTCCTCAGCTCCCCATCGAAAACCATCAGCCTGCCCCTCCATCACAATTAGCTCATCAGCTTGCCCCCACCATCTCATTCATTTACAATGCACCAGCGCTTTCACACATCATTTATAAGAATAAAATGCCCAGGCATTCTTGTTTTGTGTCATTCACTTTAATGTGTTTTGACACCTAAATCAAACATTGCTGCTCTGACTGGACCACATGCAGCAAATACTGATTACTCACAGCTCTCTTTGATTTTTCACACACTGTGCACATGAAGACATAATGCCATGGTTGTCAAAAAGCAGCTAGTGTTTTTTTTTGTCTACTGTTGAGAGTTGCTTCAGTTAAACATGTTTCCATATACATTTGTTCAAATATCACACACTGTGAGCACGTGCTGGAGTTGCTTGTTTCTGGGACTTTGTGTTTGGTTTATCCTCTACTGTCTCTGTCCTGACATTTGTAGTACTGCAAGTGAACCTTACAGCCTCAAGCTGTCTCACCCAAATTCAGACCTCTCCTCGTCTGCCTCACCTATCTGAGATCAGTGCCTGTCAGTGAGAAAACACTGGACTGAAACAGATTTTCAAAAGTGCACTGGTTAACTGGCAGACTGACCTGTAAATGTATGACAGTGTTCTGATCCATTCAAGATATAAAATAAATGCTTCTCCACAGTTTTACAATCGCATCTGGATTTTACAACTACGTATCTTTCCTCTATGATAACGATGTGGTGAAAGGAGAACACGTGGAGGTGTGTGCCACCGCATAAAAAGTACCTTTCATGAATCAACTGCTTTAGAGACAGGGATGTCACCAGAACTGTATGAGGTTCTCTGTGGAGGGAGAGAGTGTTTGAAGATCAAATAAAGCCTGACAATATTCTCTATGAACAATGAACTGTAGATTCTCAGCTGAGGGAATACGTTATACATGCCAACTTATTGAACTATATGTTGGTACAACCCGGTCTCACTCTGAAGTCATCGAAAACTTGTGCTTGGTCAGTGACTGACGAAAAAAAGCTGTCCTTTCACACTGACATGATATGCGACTAGTCGCCAGTATTGTTTGCGGCATCAGGGGGAAATGTGGTGGGACAGCAACAAAAGTTAAAGCGTTGAAAGTCCAAGTAAGGTGAGTGGGAGGGGTGGCGTGGTGAATGGGTCCAACAGCCACTAACTTTCACCCAGGAGGCCAGTATTCGCTTTCTGTGTGATTGTAAAATTGAGCCCTGTTCTTTCTTCCTAAACCCAACCACGTGCTTTTGTTGCCCAAACCTAACCAAGTGCATGTGTAGTCAAAACGTAACCATGTGCGTTTGTTGTTGAAGGAAAAAAATGCCAATTTACAGTGTTGTATCGATGTAGTATGTTTATCTGAAAGGAGACTGTATGCAAAGTGTACATTTCCTATGAAAACAGAAGTGTATTTTTAAAACAGACAATGCATGTCACAGGCAGAAATTGACATGCTGTCTCAGAACATCAACAACCAACACAGCCAGGGTACCTTGGACGGTTCTGCTAAGGGAATCAAGAACTTCTACTCTTTCTTCTGGGTGTCCCTTTAGTACTACGGATTCCTTTACAGTGATTCATTTTACATAGTGCTACATCTTTGTCACTTCTGTTATAACAGAACATACCACCACCTTCAAATGATCCTAAAAGCAACTGGGAAGAAGTTTTCTCATCATGATATGGTGTATAAACAAATTCTTATTTGTCTTTATCAAACATACATAAGGGCTCCCCGAAAAAGGCACGTATATACATACACAGAGACTCCAGATCCATGAATAATCAAACACCTTCTATTTGATCAAGGCAATCCTTAGCGGTATATCATCTGATAGAGGGATGGGACTGGGGTATTCACAGTGGCCCCTTAATCAGAGGGAATCAGTCAGAATCGGCTTCTCTATCTCCCTCGTCTTAGACAAGCTCCCACTTTGATAGATCAAACATAAACAGGCCTTGATCAATGGATAACTAATCATTAAAACCCCCGCCGCTTCAAGCCCGGCCTGCTGCGACAGATGTTCCAAGTGTAAAATGCTCATGATCATTCAAGCCCAGTGATTTAGTGAAGGTTGGAGCGATTACTCTGAAACCAAACTCATCATCAGAGCCATAACATCAATCTCAGCAGGGCTGCACACTTACTTACGAGGGTTAATGAGAAAGAGACCAGTCATGGTTCAAACCTGCTTGGTCAGTATACAGAGTAAAACTGCAAACAGAGATGCTGTGTAAGGTAAATAAGACTTCTCTGGATGTAAATAACAAATGATTAAACAAGTTTATTGTGAATAGCCCCGTGAAGGAGTCCACAGCAGGCTTAAGGTCAGAGAAGAAAGTTTGTGATGAGCTACTCAGTTTGATTTATGTATGAATAAAGTTGGGGAAATCTAGCAGCGCTAACTCAAAGGAAACTGGACTGGCTTTTTGGTCTTGAAGACTTTTCTCAAGTTATCTAAGAGATCTTATCAGTTCACTGACTGGTGTCGACTTAGACAGTGTGTGGCTCCTTCACATCTCATTCACTGTTTACATGGATTTGAAGAAGTATTTCATTGCTGGAAAGAAAGTCTTTTCACAAAACTGGGCTGTCTTCAGAAGAGAAGCACACATACTTTTTACTTTTGTCTCTATTTTGAGAAAACGGAGACCAAAGAGCTGTTCAAGAGCTTTTCCTAAAGGGGTAGAAAACCTACAACTACCAGAATGCACTGCACTGACAATACACTCTCCCACTGCTGGGTGACGTAATGCGAGCAACCCAAACAAAACAATATGGCAGCTGGCTGGTAACAAACAATCTCCAATATCAGTCCAATGGTAAGCCAAAATTTTTGGTGACAGTTGAGACAAGAAATAGGTAACGCGGTGACAGAATCTTGGTTGGTATTTGATCAGCACTGCTTAGTTTTACCGTTTGATCTTAGTGGTTTTTAGCCATCGTTTCTACAAAACAGGAAACAGTATGGGCCCACTTCCTATTTAAAAACTCTTAGATTACAGCTAAACACAACTCAAAAATGCATTTCTGAAGACATTTTAGGCAAGAAATAGTCAACACAGTAGCAGAATCTTGGTTCATACTTACACACACTATTGACTTGTAGTACATCAGCAGCGAGCATGAGTATCTGACAAGACAAGCTTGTTTAGGATACGTACTACCACCTAGAACTGAGACAATTTTACTCAAACCTACTGTCATTAACAGAGCCACTACAGGACGGACCTCTTTACTGAAACAGATTATTAAACACCACAGCTGCTTTTCAGAAAACACTAAAAAATACTTCATGCAATTAACTGTACGTACAAATAGATATGAAATCATGTAACTTATGAAATGTTGCTTTTATGTTTGATGTGTCTTACATATGGTATGTGATGTGATTTTTTTATTCTTATTTATTTTTTGTATATAATATGATGTTTCAATGTGTGTAATGTAAATAATTATAAATTAAATTGTATGATTTATTGGTCGGACCACAGGAAGACGGACGTTAGCAAATAGGAATCCTGATAAACTAATCTAAAGGGATCATACTACCCATACTGTTATGATACAAATCAGGTAAAACATGAAGAAAAGTATGCCTTTAGCCTGTTCAGAAACCAATTATGTTCCAAACAAACATACACAGGCACAGGCACAGGCACAGGCACAGGCACACGCACACGCACACGCACTGTGAAACGCAAACTGTTTCTTTTGAAAATCAAGTTAGAACAATATTTCCCCATTCAAACTGTATTGCACTATTCATTTTCTGGTGACACTTAGATCCATTGCCCATTCCAATGGACGAATATTTTTTGGAAAAATCCTGAGAAAGAGCTCTAAATCTTTCATATGATTTTTTGACATGTGTAAGTAATGTAATGTCTCATTTTTACTTTCATCACAGTTTAAGCACAAATTATGTACTAAAACAATATGATTAACAGACAGACTTTGCCTCACAGTCAGCCATGCTTGTTAAAAAGGGCGTGTGGCTCTACTGCAGTTCACTTTACAGGGCTCAACAATAACGACTGCCTGATTGCCCGGGGCAAGTAAAACTCAAGGTCGGGAATGTAAACTAACAACTCACTTGCCCGATCGGGCAAGTTGCTAAAAATAGTAAAAGTTAATAACTAATTGATAAAATAAATGTATTTTAAAACGTGCTCTTCTGCTCTGATGCAGCGGTCTCTCTGCCTGAAGTCAC
>NC_065529.1:7342848-7357887 GCF_006386435.1 Epinephelus moara
AAAAATAAATAGAGGTGGGCATGGCTCAAGTAGGGTGCAAAATTATAGACGGAGAATGATTGACAAATTTTTCACTTTAAGCCCTGACACTGTCATTTTTGTGTAGGAATTAAGCTACAATACATGACGTATGTTGTTTTAATTAATAAATACAGTGTGAATAAAGATTACATAACATCAAAATAAGTCTTTGTTATTTGATAGCCGCTTAAATTAAACAATTTTTATAGGGCAAGTAAAAATTGACTTCGGGCAAGTAGATCTCTGACCAACTTGCCCGACCGGGCAAGTGAAAAAAAAACCTTAGCGTTGAACCCTGCTTTAGATGATGTAGAACACTGTGATTGGTTTACAGAAATCCATTTAATAAATCTATGCATTTGGGTGGACTCAGATAACAGTAGTCATAGATGTAGACATCCTAGAAAAGTTATGTCAATTGGAATAGATCTGAAGGGGTTAAGTAATTGGGCTATTTCAACTGTATTTTTTAAAAAATGAATGCACTGGGATTAAATATTAAGACAGTGTCCACAGAACAGTTATATCTGGGGATAACAAAACAAAACAAAAAAAACATCTGAAAATTGAGCTTTTCAACAACAGTCTTCATAATAGATGACTCTGAAAATGCTGCCTTCATGTTCCTGTGTGGAAAGGAACAATGGAGCTTTTATAAAACAATGATGTGCGGGTGTCGGGGAATGGTCAAGTGCTGTAAGGTTAAGAAGAACACTGTCTCAAGCCTGTGATCCCCACTGTGATCACTCATTTCAAATGTCATGCCATTCACACAGTACAGCTGTTGTTAATCTTTTGTGTTTTTGTTTATCTCGTAATTTGATTGACATCTCATTACAGAAGTGCAGAAATTACTGTTCTGTTTGGTAAAAAATTAACATTATGAACCACGATCATATCAGTATTTTGTAATTGTTCTGTTGTCTCACAACAGAAACAGAGAAAAATGTATAAATGAGAACAACTAAATCCAGACATTGGCTGTAATATAACACAGAGTAGGTTGTCACGGAGATCAAGAGGGGATGGGATGGAGGTTTGACCAGCTGATGCTGTGTGTGTCTCAACCCTATTAACAAATCACACATTGATGTTGGACTTCCAGCATTGGTACTGGATGTTGACACTGCACATTAATTTTGCACCACAGATTCATTCTGCTGCTTGTAATCGATCTGTAAACTAGATTATTAGACCATTGGAGTACAGTACTGACCTACAAAGGAAAAAGGCAGTAACTTTATTTTTGTCAAAAATTAGTTATAATAATTTTTCTGCCATTAAAGACATCCTTTGTCATGTGGACAAATAACTTCTTTAAAATGTGTTGTATTTTGGAGAAAAAAGAGGGTCGTAATTACAGTAACTGCAAAAAGCCTTATAGAAACCAAGGTAAACAACAGTAACTTCAGTTACTGTATTCTTCCATTGTTATGCTGCGCTGAATTGACTTATGGCTAAGCCACGCCCCCCTCCACTCACTCGGACAAAATATCAACATTCAGTGACCCCTCCACTCACTCGGACAAAATATCAACATTCAGTGACCCAGCGCTATGGCAGGTGTCACAGTACACGGCATTTCACAGGAGGGAATTGATGATTTTTGGAGACATAACGATCAGATGTCATTGAGAAGTAACCAAAAGGGCCTAAACTACGCATTGGAGGGATATATTAATCATTTTATTGTTGAGAAGGTTGATGAAAAGCTTAAATTACAAGCCAAAATTTACAGGTCCCAGTGTAAGCGTGATAAACAGCATCTTTTTGCCGTCACCATCAAAGACAACAAGTTAAAGTGCCACTGAAGTTAAGGTTTTTGGCTCAGAATATGAGAAAAGGATAACGGCCTTTTTACCATCTTTACCAAGAGTGTCTCTCCGTTAGTTTGGTGCTACAGTATTTACACTGAATCATTCAGCATAACACTTTGCCAACCTTTGTTATCTCTGCGATTACAGATAAATTAATGAAGCTAAGCTCCAGAACTTAACGTTAGCTTAACTAGAGCCCTATGCACAACAGCTAACAATGATGTACGATCACCAAAGTACAAAACTAGAACAAAATAGGCTAATGAACTCCCAGCAAACAAGGTGACATGATGAACAATGCAGCTAGGAGCTAACGTTAGGCTAACATTAGCTACATTAGGCTAACTTATTAAATTATTAAATTATTTTTGTTTCACATTTAAAATATAGGCTGTTCAGGAAGAAGCTATTTTTCTTGTTTATTCAGTCATTTTCAGGGACTTATACTGCAAGGATGAAATACTGTATCTCATCCAAGTTTTCAAGGATGCCTGGGAATTGTTGTTTAGCTATGTACATACTATCTTTGGGGCATAATGGTCCCCATTCAACCCTTATTCACTTGTGAGCAACACGGCTGACACTCATGTAGATAATAAGATTCTGATAAAAGTATAAGTGCCACACCCCAGATAGCACACATACATCTGGCCGACGTCGGCCTGAGGACTACACATCGGCCCTGAATTTATAACGTCTGACAAGCGTCGGCCGCATGGGCGGNCCGACGTCGGCCAGATGTATGTGTGCTATCTGGGACAGGACACTTGGGGAGCCTTGATAAATATGTACTGTCATAATATTTTTACGTCTATACCCTACGGTTATAAAAGCAGGCAGCAGACTAGATGACTACATGAAATTTCTATACATGTCTGCATAGTGCACAGTCCACTGCAGAACAGAGATGGTGAGTGCTGTAAGGCGCTGGAAGAGTTGGGCAGGTAGACACATTTGCACAGATTTCCCTCATTCCTATGTATGAACGCGGAAAAAGTGCAGGAACAGCAAAATTACTCTGCATGTCTTTACATTTCCATATCTCCAGAATGTCCCCTAAACTGATGACCGAGACGAGCAACTGCAATAAGATCTTCAAGACTCATTTTTTATTTGCCCCAGTCTATTTTGAGAATAGAGCCGGAGAGAGGACTGTCATTCAGCAAGTCCTTGATATTAAGAAGAAAAAATGAGAGCGAGAAGAGGAGGCTGAAGAGGAGAGAAAGAAAAACACAACAAGCACATTCAAAGTCATGCTGAAGCCCTAATTGAGTTATGCAGATAGTGTATGTTGATTGCGAGGCATTTTGAGATGCTTTCCTGATGTCTCCTGGGGATTGGAACGGGGGGATATAAACAGCATTAATGGAAGGAGATGAAAAATGCTCACACTGCCTCAGCTCTCTGGCAGGCATTTGTTTACCCAATTTGAATAGGAAGAAATCTATCATAAAAGCCAGAGTCGTTAACAGTCAGGATGACTCGATTGTGGATCCTTTGTAGTGCGTTTCCAAGATCTAAACATGCAGACTGTGCAGCTATGGCTGACTTCACTACGTGGCTAAATGATTGAACTTTGCAAGCCAGTGAGATTTATACAACACACGACAACACAAATGTAGAATTGCCTGTCTGTTGGGATGTCAAGTAAAAGGACCAGTCCACCATTTTGGGAAATCCTCTTGTTTGCTGTCTTACAAGATGTAAGCATTGATAGTTTCATCTGTGTGTCCACTACAGAGATAAGTCAGATATGGTGAAACCTGCTGTGGAGTTCTGCATGGATCCATTTTTGAAAACCTTTTCCCTCCAATTTCCCTCTCATTAGCATGTACGTTACAATAATATATAGGATTTTACCAACCATTACATGACTTCCACTCCCGCCTACTGGCACAAGTCCAAAGAAAATGAAACAGCACCTCAAAGAGACACAGTGTAGCCTACCGGTAGCCTGCAGCTGCACCTCTGGAGTGGAAAAGCACAGCCCTGATAGTGGTTAGCTTGCCAACTAGGCAATGAGCCAAAAAAGCTGACATTTGTAGTTTTCCCCTCCAACAACTTAATTCCCACTCCATAAATCCACCAGGAAATCGCTCTCCGGCCGCCCATCCCGGGGGCAACTGCAGCACATTAGCCAAATTATGGAGATAACTGCAATGTTCCCAGAACCTTGCCTAGCTTGTCTCTTAGTAACAAGAGGCAGCACTTTTTTCTGGTTTTGTATTAAGCTTCAAACGGAATAATTTGGGGTTACTTTTGCAGCTTTCTTGAGAATGCCTCATCCAAACATTATAGTATCTATAAAGATATTATAATTTCATACATACTTTCCTGCATAAACAGGTGTTAATTACTTTTTTAAAAATATGTAAAACATTTTTGTCATATTCCAGTTCCCATATTCTCAAGTATCAAAATCCTTAGCTCTTTGAAAGGGTGTACTTGCATTAGTGTGCTGTAATATTATCAATATATCAGTGGCACAAAATGTTCTTAAAAGGAAAATAATATCAATATTGCAATTGTAACTGGGGCAATATATCGTCAGAAATAAGTAGTTATCATGGCAGGCCTTCTGTTGGCTTTGCTCCAGTAGAAGTGACAAGTTGAGTCTTTTTTGAAAGCCACCCTGTCCTCTACAGCTGACAATCATAGCCCTTGACTATGTAGTTCAGGACATGACATGTTAACTAGGGCTGCCACTAACGATTATTTTCATTGTCGACTAATCTGCCGATTATTTCTTCGATTAGTCGACTAATCATTTCATCGAAAAATGTGTTAAAATGTTGAAAAATGTAGGTCTGTCTCGCCCAAACCCCAAAATTACGTCATCCAATGTCTTGTTTCATACTCACGCCAAAGGGTTTTAGTTCACTGTCATGGGAGAGTGTGTAAAGCTGCCAATATTTGAACATAAGAAGCTGCAGTAAGAGTATTTTGGGGTACTTTTATAGTACTTTTCTATGAAAAATGACTCAAACCGATTAGTCGACTACTAAAATAGTCACCCATTATTTTAATAGTCGATTAGTCATCGATTAGTCGACTAATCGTGGCAGCCCTAATGTTAACCTTTTGATATTTAACCCAATCCACAATACTCCCATAGCAGTCAATATGGGTCCCCTTTCAGTACACAACACAGTGTGTACTTCTGGCAGTAGGAATGCACCACCAATAAATATGTCCCATAATTTTCATGAGCACACACTCAACATTGCACTTCCTTGGGGCCACTATAGAGCCACCAATTGCAAAGATGAACAGTTCTTGAGATATGCAAAGGCCAAACAGACAGAGATTCCTTGCTTTATAGTTAGATGTGGTTATGCAATCCAAACATTTCAAATGCATTATATTACAAGGATAATGTAGCATTAAAAAGATACTTAATAAGACTCACTGTGATGAATTATACAGATCAAGCAGGTTCAGTGGGTCTGCTTAATAATGTCATACCACATGGAAATGAACAGTATATAATGGCTGCCTGGAGCAGAAGAAAAAAATCATAAGAAAATCTAAAACTACGTAGAATGTGTTGAAAAAGGACTGCCAAGAGCTGAAGCCTGCTAACACACTGGCATGGTTCCTGGGTTAGTAGTCTTCAGCCTGGGCTATGGTCGGAGCGAGCCATTTCAGCCTACCTTGTCTACAGAAAGAGGGGGGGACAAAATAATTATTATAAATGATGATAAAGATGCACACATTTGGTGAGTCTCTAAAGCATTTATGGTATTAGTTTGTGAAGAATAAACAAAGACAGCCTGAGAGAGAAGTTCAAACCCTGCCCTCTTTCACACCTTGCAATTGTTGGATTGTGGTATCGGCAAGTTACAAACATTGTCGCAGCCTTCAAGATGCTGTTCGACAATATATCAACATTGCTGAGGCATACTTAGGCCTTAGGAACTTTACACTTCCTGGACTAAAGAGGAAAAAAAGCATTGCCAGGATATAGCAAAGCACACTAGTATCGTATGGACATATTCGCAGGGGACAGGGTTGACTGTACATGGCACTGCGTAGAGTTCAAATAACAGCAAAGGTTTTAGTCTTACGGAAAAAAACTTCATAGCTTAAGGCAAACAAAAACAAGCTCTAAAGAGATGCTAAACTCCAGAAATTAGTTAATTGGGACCTATTAGGCTCATTTTAAGGTTCATACTTATACTTTGGGTTTCTACTAGTACATGTTTACATGCTGGACTGTTACATCAGACATGTTCCAGCAGGAATATGAGCAGGTATCAGGTAAACATTAACAACATAAGCAACTAAGATTACATTTCCCTGACATTAGCATGTAGGCTACCTACATGCAGGAGTGTATTTGCATCTGGGGAAGGACTGCAACAGAGTATAGCAGCACTTTCTACTGTGAAAAATCACCATTAAAAGCTTCTGAACCAAAATCTTTCAAACTGGATCTGTTGCAACAGGAATATGACCTGAAATCAGGGAGAAATTACCAGCACTGGCAACCAAGATTACATGTTTCCCTCTTGTTTGCATGTAGGCTACCTACACATAGCAGTGTACATGAAGCCAAGGTCTGTAATTGAGTATAGCAGAACTTTCTACTGCAAAAAAATCACCAATAAAAGCTTCTCAACTGTATATGCTTAGGAAAAATAAGACCTGAAATTGGTAAGACATTAACAACATTGGCAAACAAGATCATACGTTTCTCTGACATTAGCATGTAGCTACATGTAGCAGTGTACTTGCAGCTGGTGGATGTAACAGAGTATAGTGGTACTTTCTACAGTTCGAAATCACCAATTAAGGCTTCTTAACCAAAGTCTTGACAACCGAAAATGTCCCAGCAGGAATATGATCCTAAGTCTGAGAGAAAATAACAACACCGGGACCTAAGATCACATGATTTTCTGATGTTAGCATGTAGCTACATGAAGCAGTGTATGTAATGTAAACACTTGCAGTAGCATGCATGGAGCAAATTACCCATACAGAAATCTGTCACAATCTGAGGACATCAGCTATAGTACTAAACAATGTACATAGAACAGTCTGAAGCCTGAGGTTTTTTGCTGACTTTTACATACATTTACCTCATTATTTGACACTTCGGCCAGTTTAATATAAACATCCAACACTGTAACATTATATAGGCTATGAGAGCTAAGAGAAAAAAACAAAAAAAAACAAAAAAAACCTAAACCATAGGAAATTGTAAATAAGCACACACAGAAGACAACGCTTCAGCAGCAGATGCTTCCCAGCTGCTCAGGGATTCATTCCTTGGTGTAACTATGCAATATCTGTACAAGACTAGAACACCATCACTGCATTCCAGTGCCGTTATCAAGGGAGGCTGATTGCAGAGGAAAACATATGGTCCTATCTACAACACAGCAAAAAAATCACAACTAAAAAACACCGCTGATAGGCACCTTCAGAAGTTTACTGTACACTCAGATCTCTGTGGATATGGGCACTGTATATGCAAAGCTTTTTATTGGCTCTGCCGCCACCACATCTACAGTTTAGAGTTTTTATATGGTGGCCATGTGCACAAGGTGACAATGTTACCCTCAGAATCAAAGCTGAAAGATCTGCGTAGGTGTTCTGTGTGTATGTGTGTGATTGAGGGAGAGACAGAAAAAAGAAGCCGTTCCATATCCTATTTTTACCAATAGAGAATTGATTTTGACAGTTAATTGAAGGGTGTGCTTATCTTGAAGCAGCTTTGTCTCCTGTATTTTTCCCACTGCAGTCATCATCTGCATACGGTATTAACTCCCCCTACCTGAGCATAAAACGGAGCTCAGCAAGAGATAAGCTGGCTGTTTTACTGCCACCTCACCAGAGAGAGAGAGAGAAAACTTTTCTCCAGCAGAGGAGGTAAAATTAGCATTTAAATAGCAACACATATTCTATCATCCAACTTGATTTGATGCAACAGCAGTTGACACACAGTAAAAAACAAAAAAACAATCAAGACAAGGAGAAGGGGGGAGAGGAGGAGAGGAAAGAATATCTTAAGCAGTAAAAAATACACTGATTTCTTTTCCTGATGTCTGAGACAGGAGTTTATTTATCACATGAAGGTGTAGCTGTGCGAGCAGGAGCAGGTAGTTATACACCTTCAGCTCCCGCTAATAACGTTAAAGCTACAATGCACAGCTTTGAATGTTGGCAGATGGCAGCCAGAGGTAACTGCTGGACCTCTGAGGGCTTCATTACCCAAAAGTCGTGTCATGGCAATAAAGTGCGCTTCACTCTGACCTACATGTCCTTTCAGCGGCTGGTGGCAGAGCATATTTGAACTCTTTCAGGAAGTTAAGTCTAAAAAGTTTCCCTAGGCAATGTGCAAGTCCATGTGCAAGTTTTTAAGCTCTGTGAATACTGTTGAGACCAAAAGTGACATGACCCTACTTGCATTGTGTTGGAACACTCTCCTTTGAATTTACACCATTTCCATTTAAGTCATCCGTTTTAAATGACTTAATAGGTTTGCCACCTCTGTGGTTAAAGCTTGGTTAAATTTAGGCAACTAAAAATACTCTCACCATTCGGTTAAGGTAAGGAGATAATAGATAGAAACCGACACTGACTGTTGGTAGGAGAGGGGATAAAAGCATATTCTTTGCACACTCAACCATCGACCCAAGCTCCTTCCTTCCAAGGTTTTGTGGTACTAAAAGAAAAATAAAACAGACCAGTCTTCAGAAGAATATGTATATACATATATACATATATAATATATATTGTACATTCCTGCAAACCACAGATATGTTACATTTGAATGTTTCATATCCATCATATCAACACTTTCTCATTCCAGGTCTCCAATTACCAGCAAATTGTCACGTCCCCTCTGAGTCTCATAGCGATGTGAAGGCCACAAAGCTGATACACATTGTTAAACATGTTTAATGTTGTAAAGCAGTCACAGTTAGGTTTAGGCAACAAAACCACTTGGTTGGGTCATGTTTTGGGTTAAAGTAAGTATGTAACTTGATATAAATATGTCAGTGTATAATGAACGTATGTTAATTGCCTAATGTTATGTTAAAACAGCACTGACTTGTTTCACACTGGACACAAAGCCCTGGCTGGTTTTGTTTGACCCATCCACAACCCCTCCTACCTATCATCTATGCAGATTTTTTTGCACTTTGGACTTTGTCAGTTGCTCTCAGCATCAGCTACTGCCTCAGATGGGTTTACACTGGATTTAGTTGATGGCCCATTGCATTTCATAAAGCCGTTGATTCTCCCTTCGGCATCAATATAACATGCCAAGGGGCATGACAAAGCACCGTATTTGATGCCCTGGAAATGAGAACAGGCTAATCATATAAACATTTCTGAGCTGACTTTTTCATAAGGATGTGGAGGGGATGGTGGATTGTGTGTCACCGCGGTGATACACCTGCCAAGCTGCAGGCCACTGTTAGAGAACAATTAACAAAACTGGTTGTATTTTAGCATCCTGTCACTGTTTTTCCAGCAGCTTTTTTAGGCGGCAAACAAATGGACCCATTTCTTTCTTCATCAGGGATAGTGTCACAAAAAGCAGTTGTTTATTACAAAGACATTGCTGCTTTTCTGGCGAGGATTGTGCCACCAAAACCAGGTATTTTAAGCCAAACATAATCTCCGTTTTTTGTACCTAAACCTAACCACACGTTAACCACAGCGTCGTTGAAACATGAAGTTGTATTATGTCCACTACATAATAATGTACAGATGTAACATATCTGTTATTTGCAGAAACCTACAGTGGCAACATTTTTCTCTGGCAACTGGGTGGAATGACAACATAAGGTGTTCAAAATGTTTGGGGGGAAAAAAGGGGGGGAAAGACCAGTGCTGTTTTTTCTGCTGAGGGTGGTCTTTACTTTTTTTTTTTTTTTCCCCAGAAAAAAAAGTAAAGCAGTTTTTGCCTAAAAAGAAAGAAAGGAAGAAAGAGGAATTCAGACATGATGTTCACTGGGATTAATTCTCTATTTAAGAAAATCCCAATTCACTTCAAGTCGGTTGTTGAGAGAGCAGAGACAATTTGTTGAGTGACTGCTTAATTGATCCACACAATTCAAAGGAAAGTTGTGATAATCAGTTATCAGTAATGTAATTTATGACTTTATGACGAGTCTTTTATCTGGCATCCACCACCTTTAATGTGACCATTTGCAGCATATCTCAGTTTTAAATCATTTAAAATTAAATCTCATTTGGTTTAATTTTCACCTTTAGTGCATTTCCTTTTTCTCCAGTGGTTGCAGCCCTTATTTTCATGTTGTAATGAAATAAATTGGAAGCCAATGGCTGCCTATGAAATGACACAAATGAAATGAAAAACAAAACAAAACAAAAAAAACCCCTACACTACAGCGTGGCTTTGACATGTTTGAGTGTAACAGAATAAGTAGGAGTAAGCATGAAAATGAATTTCTTGATGTTGCTTAAATCAAGTCAGTAGTCATGTTTTGCTTTGCGGTCATGAGCGAAAATAAATGACATAAGAACAACTGGATCTGCTGTAGTGGGACTCTGTGGAGGAAGGGTACGTCAATGCGTTAAGTTGTTAGCTGTAAGGATTGTTGCCACTTGGTCCAAAGAGCATCAGAAGAAGATCAGAGAAGTGTTGCCGACAAGTACAACAGGGCATATTATCATAGCACAGGAAGCCAAGTCTGAAAAGAAAAGGAGTTGCCGGACTGGCTTTTAGACCTACACTTAAGTATGTCGGACTGAAACTACCAGTTTTGTCCTTAGATAGTCCACATGAATTTCCTCTCACAGTGTTCCCCTCACACATCTATGTTTTCCTTTCTTTTCTTTTTTTTCTTCGCAATGAATACACTTAATCATGACTTTGGCACCAGAGCAGAATTATTCATGGGCTATTGAAATGAGAGCGCTGAGCCATTAATCAGATAGTAGTAACTGCCACGGATGAGGCCAGTGCCTATTAAAATGTATGTCCTTTTAATTTGGCCGTGTGGCGCTGGTAAAGTGCAGCATACATGCCTCAACCTCCCTTTAATAGTCTGTCATTTACATTCACAGGAACAGGCCAAGCCAAGGGCACGTGCAGCAGTGATCGTGATCAAGGTCAGTGATGCAGCTATTGTCTTATGTTTACTGAACATGAGCCACAGTTTGCTTACATGGGACAATAATTGATTCTTTTAAAGGGGTCATCAATACTGCATGCTGTGATGCACTTCATCTGTGTTGGTCGCTGATTAGACAAATTGACAAGAATTTATATGCATTAACTTCTAAAGTTAATCAATTATTTCTACAAATAAAAAGCCATTCTGGTGCCGCAACATAGTCATATAATACAACTTCACGGTATTACAACACATTATATATATATATATATATATATATATATATATATGTATAAAGCATTTCCAAATAAAGAGCTTTATTTACTCTGCCCTGTAGGAGAACTCATCACCACAGATAAGTTATGGCTGCTTTGGTATGGATAACAGACACTTACTTCTCATGTTAAAAGAAATAAAAAAAGTATATATTTATATATCTCATTCATTGGATGTGTGAATACAGGCAAGTTCATTGATCTGTGTGCATTAAAAGCAAAGTTACTTACTGGTGTACTGTAGTATTGTATAGGACTGAAAAAAACAAAAAACAAACAAAAACAAACAAACAAGCAATGTCACATAGGACAGCATTAACAGCCTTAGCTAGTTTGCAACACCAGTCCCCGAGGGGCCTTTGTAAAAATACACACATCTGACATGAAATCGGATACAAACCAATACATACAATATTATTCAAGACTACATGATTGATTTAGATTGAGTGTAAAATGATAACCCTAGCCATGATTCATTTGGGGTAGGTGAGCAATTTCACATGTTGATTTCCCCAAACAGATGATAGAGTGCATAAAGAGCTTCCAGCATTGAACAGTAAACAGACTCTAATGAGTCTAAATGTATGCACATTTGTTTTGCAACCCTGCTCACCATATTAGATGTCATAAAATCTAACATAATTCTGATATATTTTAGTCCTGAAAGCTGTTCAATACACTAACCTTTATATTCAACTTATAACAAGGAACAACCTCTTGACAAAATATGCTGAAACTGACAAGCTAATGTGTGAACTACAATTACTGCATAGTGGATGTATGCCTCTGGGAACCTGTCAGGTTGCAGCTAGAGTTTACATCCATGTCTGTTCAGACGCCTACTGTATGTAGCCATGACAGTTGACAATGCTTCAAATAAGCTATGGATGTTGCTGCAAAGAAACTACTTATTGTAAAACATTAACACTTCACACACATCTTCAGCCCAAGCATAGAAGATCAATACAATCAGCACAGTTTCAAGGTGGGCACCCAAAATTAGTGTCACTGATTCAGTATCTGACCAAATGTCTCTCCTTCTGTTCCTGAGATGTGGCATTGAGTAATGGCCAAAAAAGTGTTTTTGCAGAATATTATGATGTCACAGTTACACTGACCTTTGACCTTTCGGATATAAAATGTAAAATGTGGCGGCAGTAGCTCAGTCCATAGGGACTTGGGTTGGGAACCGGAGGGTCGCCTGTTCGAGTCCCCGTCCGGACCAAATATGGAGAGTGGACTGGTGGCTTGAGAGGTGCCAGTTCACCTCCTGGGCACTGCCGAGGTGCCCTTGAGCAAGGCACCGAACCCCCCAACCGCTCGGTGCGCCTGACCAAGGGCAGCCCCCTCACTCTGACATCTCTCCACTTTGTGCATGTATAGGTCCTGTTTGTGCATGTGTGTGTATTTCGGACCTGTGTGTAATTGACAAAAAGAGTGAAAAACCTGAATTTCCCCTTAAAGTATATTTTAAAAAATAATTAAATTAATTAAAATAAAATTTAAATTAATTCAAAATTAAATTAAAATAAAATTAATCACTTAATCATTTCATTCTATTACACATTTGTGTGAAACTTTGTCATAATGAATATATGAATTCTTGAGTTATGCCAAAAACATGTTTTGTGAGGTTACAATGACCTTTGACCACCAAATGCTAATCAGTTCATTGTTGAGTCCAATGGACGTTTGCGCTAAATTTGAAGAAACTGCATCAAGGTGTTCTTGAGATATTGCTTTACAAGAATGAGACAGATGAGGTCAGACTGACCTTGACCTTTGACAACCAAATTATATTCACTTCATTGTTGGGTCCAACAGACGTTTTTGCCAAATTAGAAGACTCCCTCGAGGTGTTCTTGAGCCACTGCATTACAAGAATGACATGGGCGAGGTCACAGTGACCTCAATCTGGAAATCGATCGGTTAAAAAAAAAAAAACACAACTTTTTTTTCCCCTTCCTTTACCTCTGGAGGCACAGCCCGGAGTTTTTCGACTAACTGAAGTGCAGGGGCCTTGGCGATCGCTCACGGCCTTCACTTCTGCCGGTGCCCCCAGGGAATCGGGAACTGCCCATTGGTCCGACAGCCCATTGGTTCGACATCCCATTGTTCCGACCATATTAAACTCATTGTTCCGAAGTCCGTTCCGAAATCATCATGATGCCCTGTGGTTAAGGTCTGGTTAGGTTTAGGCACAAAAACCACTTGTTTAGGGTCAGGAAAAGATCATGGTGTGGGTTAAAATGAAAAAGAAAGTGACAAACACATAAGCCGTGAGCCTGCTCCGTCTCAAGCCGGTCGCGGCGCACCATACGCCCGCCGCAAGCCGTTCAGCACCGCGGACAGTCGGACTAATGGGATGTCGAACCAATGGGCTGTCGAACCAATGACATGGACCCCAGGGAATCACCGTGTTGTTTACAAATACTTCGGGTAGAAAACCAGCAAAGTTTAGGTATATATCACATTTTTCACGTCACTATATCACCGTTTAGACTAATCTGATGTTTGTTAAGTCTATAAACACAATGATTGAACAAACGATACTATTTCTGTGTGCACGTTTTGTAATTAATAACATGGTTATCGTAGATTAGCTGGGCGAACCGTTAGCTGTTAACGTTAGCCGTTAGCGGTGTCTGTAATAAACATAGACTGTATAAAAATAAGGTAATAACTCAATAAATGGTCCATGAATAAAATATTTTTTCCAGCGGATATCTTAGTTACAACATGATTGAGCTAGCAAAGCAGTTTTGTGTTGCTATGTGTGGTATTTATT
This sequence comes from Epinephelus moara, assembly GCF_006386435.1. Taxonomy (NCBI): domain Eukaryota; kingdom Metazoa; phylum Chordata; class Actinopteri; order Perciformes; family Serranidae; genus Epinephelus; species Epinephelus moara. Next base: position 7,356,848 of record NC_065529.1, read on the forward strand.
CAGTTATGGGAAATCACGATGTCTAGAAAGCATCAGTGGCTGCAGCTGACAGGGACACTTAGCAAAGCTAACATATGGGACGTCATCTGTTAAAAGCCTCCCGTTGTCGGATACGACATGAAAGTACTCCAGCTGTTTCTGTAGGCACACATTTCCTGGGGACACCTGCACGTCTCGGCCACGCCCCCTCCATTGTGATTGGCTAAAACGCAGCATCGTTCAAACTCAAAGCCCCACCCTCCCCCCCCTCAAGTCGTCTTTCACACAGGGCTGCCAACAAACAGCTCAAGACAATCTGTCTTGAGAGATTACAGTGACCTTGACTTTTGACCTGTGGCCACTAAAATCTAATTATTTCATCTTTGCATCCAACCAGACATTTATGACAAATTTGAAGAAATCCCCTCAAGGCGTTCTTGAGATATCTCAGAAAATGGGATTGACGAACGGATGGACAACCCAAAAACAAAGTGCCTCTGCCACAGCTATTGCTGGCACAGAGGCATAAAAACTGTGTTGTGTTTACATTTAAAATCAAGAGATAAAATAAAAAGGAAACTGAGGGAAATGGGAGAAAACAGAATTGCCACATTCTCGGATTACATGGCCAGTAAAGAAATATGATGGAAGACGGCATGTATGTAAAGTTAGGCTGACCAAACGTCCTCTTTTGCCCGGACATGTCCACTTTTCACGTCCTGTCCGGGGCGTCCGGGGGGTTTTTATAAACTGATGATAATGTCCGATTTTCCATGTGTTTGTGTGTGTGTGTGTTAGAGTGCGGCACAGGCAGCATATTTCTGTCCGAACCCGAACCGAGCTCGACATTATTTAATGATCAAAGCACTGAGTTTGTGTCACACAGTGGCTACAGGCTATTTAACAGGCCGTGGGTGCTCAGTTGCGGAGAGGGAGACCTCCGTGTTTGAGACGGGAGCGGGAGGCGGGAGGTCCGACGCTTCTAGCGAGAGGAGAGGGAGAAATAAAACAAAATGAGATAAAATAGGAAAAACCTGTCTCCCTCTTTTATTTTATTTTCA
>NC_065529.1:7357989-7370004 GCF_006386435.1 Epinephelus moara
TCTGAATTTCTGTCTTTGAGAGATATTATTTTGTAATATAACTGAATTTTCTATCCATACATATAAATTTTAAATATATTAAAATTATAAGGCATCTTTGAGTAAACTGCGAGTATTATTTAAGTAGGCTATGTCGTGGCCGGCCGAGTGTCCTCTTTTTTGGAAATCAAAATATGGTCACCCTATGTAAAGTGGAAAGAAATGCTGGACAAAATTGTAGTCACAAAATATAACCTCACAAAATCAAACAGAACTGAATCAAATGATAGAATTGTGAAAAAAAGAGGCTCCAATAAACAAACAGACTGACAATCGATCAACAGTGCAGGTTAAGGGAAAGCTGCTGAACAATACGTCCTTAGGAAATTTGAACTGGCCAGCATTCACAGGCAGCTGAAACCCTGCAGGCAGCTAGTCATCAAGGTGGATCAACACAGCACACAAAACTACAAACACACAGCACAGCAATGTCAAAGTGCATCCAATATTGGAGACGCATGTGAGATTTTAGCTTGAACACACTGCCATGTTTAACAGTTCTGTGATTCTCATTGTTTTTGCTGAGCAGAGTGCTCACAAGCCTGAATATTACGCCTCTGGTAACAGGCATATCATAATCCACTAACACACAAATGCTATAGGAAATATGTCTTCATGATGGGTAAAAATAGACTTCAATTAAAATACACTGAAACAAACATGCACAGCAGACTCACCTAGAGATGACAGTCATGACAAAATATAAGAAGTCAAAGGCAAAGAGGACTAAAATCCTGTTGGCAACCTTGACAGGCTGCAGTGTTCATAAGAAAACAACTTAATCAGGACTATGGTAAAAATGTCATGGTCATGAAACATAACACACTGTATGGCAGATGGTAATTATAGTCTTCATTATGATTCTCTTATGATGGCCCTGAGAGGTCACTGAGAAAACAAAGGCAACAAGATAAAACACAGCTTAGTGCACAACCAACCTGACACACGACCAATTTGACAACCAAATACAGAAACACACTACAAATACAGAAAAAAACTTAAGACACAAATTTGCTGCAACAAAAAACACACCAAATTGAGATGCAATGCAAAAAAGAAAAAAACACACCAAATACAGAGACGCACTGTAAATAGAAAGAATAAACAAACAAAAAAAAAAACCTCAACCAAATAGTGAAACACACTGAAAGTAGCAAAACATGACAATGGAAACTGTTTCCAGGAGACACTTGATGATAAGGCTGATGCTGGGTAAATAGCAGACATATCTGCAACAAAATCTGATTTATGTGATCACAATGTTAAAATAAACCAAAAAGCCTAACTACATTATAGCTAATTTTCCAACACCACTGACAGACCTTCAAGCCCCAAATCCTGGCAACAACAAGCACACCCCAGCCTTGTGCATCACTTCTTAGTGTCTCTTGGAAACAGTTTCCGTTGTCATGTGAGCCTCTTGCAGTGTGTTTCTGAATTTGGTTATGTTTTGTTTATTTACGGCGTTTCTTCTCTGAATGCTGCACATGTTGTCAAACTGATGGAGGTGTTTTTCTTAATTTGTCTATTTGCATGTGTTTTCTTAATTCGCAGTAGCTTGACTTCACAAAGTCATCTTATTATCTGTTATATGATGAAAGCGTTGACTAGACTACTTTAAAACAGTTTAGAAACGATCAGGGTCAAGCTACTTCTCTTTGTTGTGCTTATGGTTGGTAATTTTGTGTAGACACAGCGTGACATTACTGAACTGTACAACAAACATACTAAACATATTCTCAATCCTATGCTTCACTTGAATGGTAAACACAGTGGTAGCGTGTGCAGCAACAGAAGCCAGATGTGTCAATGCTGAGTGCACTGTGGATTTTTTTTTAATTTTCCAGAGGGCTTGAATGCCCAGACCAGGCTGACAGGCAGAGAGTGGAGGGGTCACTATTCTGTTAGAGTGCTGATGATTATGTCAAGTGAAAAGCATCTGCCTGTTTAACGTGATGCCTTCTGACATGGAAACAAAGGGGAGGCTCTGTGTTTTCCCCTCGGATACCACTGGCTACTGCTCTGCTTCACATCCTGTCTGTGTGTATGTTCACACTTGGCTGGTATGTGTGTATGTACCTATGTGTATGTGAGTTCTTGTGACAGTCATCTAACTTGAGTGTTGGACCCCCAGAATGTGACCGCTGCGGCATCATTTAGGTCTGTTCTCACATATTTAATACAGCAGGTTAGTGCAGGATTAAGATCTGAAGAGATCTATGAGATATTGTTGTATTCAATAGTGCCATATTTAATCTTCTGATATCTGTACAACACAATATTGAAGATATTAACCATTACAATATCACAGAGAAAGAGGAAAAAGGACAACTGTCCTCATAAAGACATGGGATGCAAATGCATACCAATTTAGAGTTCATGAACACGTGTGTGTGAACCAGTCTGTCAATGCCTGGGTGTGTTGTTACCATAAGTGAAATTTGTTCACCCATGTCTGTGCACACAAAGAAGTGCCATTTGTTTTCCACCAGGCATTGCAAACACTCCATCACCACAGAGAGACATCTCTCAGTGGACCCAGCCCACATGCTCTGCAACGCAGGCAATCTGTTTAGCAAGACAAGGCATGACGGTGTTTGTGTGCGTGCAAATGTGCATGCATGCCTTCTGTGTTTTTACACCTATATGTCTGAAAAGGGAAGTATATGTGAATCTCCACAACAGATGGGAGCATTCTGATGTAAGAGATCAAAATAAGATGCTTACTCCTCCAACCAAAGCTCCAGATATTAAAAATAAATAAATAAATGCTGGGGACTTTTTCCAGTACAAGTACCAATATAACACCTGACTTTTAGATCCAAACCAAGAATACCCATTATAATACATTACTTTTCTACTGTTTCTTTCATCTTACAAAGTATGCCAAACTTTTCAAATACATCAGTGTTCAACAAAACTGCAGTACAATAACTTTGTATGTATACTGTAAAGCTGTACAGAAATAAAATGATGAAATAACTCTGAAAATATCTAAACAGAGAATAAGTTTAAGCTCCAGTGTGGAGGATTTAGGGGTATCTACTGGCATAAAGGGAATATACTGTAAAACTTAATTAGAAGCCCGGTCTGGTTGCCAAGCAGTTCTTTTTTTTTTTTAAATAGAAGTTCTTCAATTGTATAAAACCATGTTGTTGGCTATCTCAAATTATATGTCCAGTCCTTGCTTACCCTGTAAGTTATTCATATTCCTTAAGTTCTTAAGGGTGCTCAGATCAAAGAATCAAAAGGGTTTGTCATGAAAATTAATCCAGTGCTGTAATCCTTGAGTGTTGTAACTCACTCTTTCTCCAATGCACTGTCTGTCGGAACAAGATAAAAAAAAACTTAAACAAACAATTAGATTATATTCCCCATCTCTGCTGAGCAACAGTTTTGTGTGAAAGGAATTAAAGGCCCTTTCCCTTATAGATGCTTGTCCCAAATATAGGCCTGTTGATGTCAGCAATTTAAGCAAATAATAGCCCAGGCTATTACTGAAGTTTTAAATAACTATGTTTTTATAAGTGTATAATCACCTGACACAAAGAATCTTTTGTTTTGTTACCTTTTTTCCTACATATGGTGCAGGTCCTCTTTAACGGAGCAGGCCATCTTGTTTCTACAGTAGTCCAGATCGGACAAACCAAATACTGTCTCTAGATAGGGCCCTTTGTGTTGTCGCATCAGCCAACGTATGTCAGAATTTCCTTGGAAATTTCCCCCGTAATGGCTGCAGGAAATCGTTGTTTGCTTAATCCTGTACATGTCATTTCAAAATAAAAACCATAATAGCAACAAAATTCATTCTTTTTACAACAGGAAGTTGAGACTTCTGTCTTCCCTGTCATCACATTGTACATTTGTAATGACATCACTGCGTTATGTTACTTGTGGTGCAAAAATATGTGGTGGTGCCAGAGGAATGAACAATGAATCCATCACAACACCTTTCTATTCTGCTGATAAAAATGAAAAAATTAGCATATCTCAAAAACTAGATAATTTACATAGTTCAAATAACTATTGTGAAATATTTTGGTAATGTTTCTACATTTAAAAATCTTTTGAATCAATATATTTTGTGTTTTATTATAATGGTTTATTCATTTACAAAACCTTTATATTATGTGAAGTTGTTTAGATTAGGTTGTATAGGCGTATGCTGTATAGATTTTAGGGGTGTGAAGCATTTGAAGATACTCCAAGAATGACATCACAATAATCAAAAAATACCAATGTGGGCCCTGGGGGACCATTTCTATTGCAGAGTTTAAAGGGTAACTAAAAATGGTTGGAATTTGTTAATTTGCATTAAAACACACACAGTAAGGGATGAAAATGGAACATTTGCCAGATTTGCGTCATTCCATTAAGTGCAGTAGTTTATGATAAGAAAATAGAGTCAATGTTAAAAACTGAGCAATCATCACAGCATGAAAATGATTTGCTGATACATCTCTTGGTGGCCTTTAAAAACATAATTGGCCTTGGTGGCTCAGACAGTGATCTGAGGACCAAACCACATTTCAGTGCAGTTTCTCAGAACTTGTATTCCCAACTAAAACCTATTGAGAGTTGCCTTTTACGAAATGTGTTTATTAAATGTACTTATCTTTAAAACCAAATATTTAAACAGAACTCTGCTGAATCACCATTGTCACTGACAGAATTAGCAGCTTTTAGCAGTGGAGCTCTTAATGGTGACTGAGAGCATCGCCTTTAGCTTAGCTGTAATATACAGTATCTTACATTCTTATTAAAAACAACTCACATGCTGCAAATGCGACAGAAGGAATCATGATGACATCACTCACTGCAAATCAGTGGCTGCTGAGCTATTAACCTTGCAAACAGAACTTAAACCATACTGAATAGCAACAGAATGCATTTACTACTGAAATGAAGACAGCAGGGTTTGGCGACATGTCAAATTTTTCCAACCGGCCCAAGAACCAGCAATACCCAATTCTAGCATCAATAGGATCGATACCACAAAAGGGATTTGTTTCTTTCTTCTACATTGTACCCATTTGTATTTCAAGGGTAAAACTGTCCACATAAACAATGTTCCATTGTTGCTTACCCTGTAAGTTATTCATATTCCTTAAGTTCTTAAGGGTGCTCAGATCAAAGAATCAAAAGGGTTTGTCATGAAAATTAATCCAGTGCTGTAATCCTTGAGTGTTGTAACTCACTCTTTCTCCAATGCACTGTCTGTCGGAACAAGATAAAAAAAAACTTAAACAAACAATTAGATTATATTCCCCATCTCTGCTGAGCAACAGTTTTGTGTGAAAGGAATTAAAGGCCCTTTCCCTTATAGATGCTTGTCCCAAATATAGGCCTGTTGATGTCAGCAATTTAAGCAAATAATAGCCCAGGCTATTACTGAAGTTTTAAATAACTATGTTTTTATAAGTGTATAATCACCTGACACAAAGAATCTTTTGTTTTGTTACCTTTTTTCCTACATATGGTGCAGGTCCTCTTTAACGGAGCAGGCCATCTTGTTTCTACAGTAGTCCAGATCGGACAAACCAAATACTGTCTCTAGATAGGGCCCTTTGTGTTGTCGCATCAGCCAACGTATGTCAGAATTTCCTTGGAAATTTCCCCCGTAATGGCTGCAGGAAATGTTCCATGTTGTGAACACATCTGGTGCATGTACTCTTTGCTTTGCACTGCGGCGTGCACTCTGACTAGTTTAATCCGACACATAATTGCAGTGATGGCTTAACAAAAGAGGGAAAAACCACAAGAAAGACAACTTGAAGCTGCAGCAGAAAAGAAGAGAGGAGGAGGAAAATCCCTCAGCATTCAAACCCCCCACACAGTGACAAGAGTCTACTGGCAGAGTCTCTTAAGAGAGGCTCAGGCATGGAATATATGGTGTATAGTACTGAAATTAATATTTAAGTCAAATCTGATCTTCAGCATTGGTTAATGTTACATTTTCAAACTGTAATTGGACATTTTTCCCCATGAAAGAGTTTTCTTGGGGGAGTTTTTCCTTATCCGCTGTGAGGGTCGAAGGACAGAGGGAGGTTGAATGCTGTAATGCCCTCTGAGGAAAATTGTGATTTGTGATATTGGCCTTTATAAATAAAATTGAAAACTGAAATTGAAATCACAAGCTGTTACTTTAGCAGATTGATAATCACCCCCTAAATCATCACACATAAGCCCGGTCTCACTCCAAAGTCGTCGAAATCCGATGCTTGGGCAGTGACTTGTGGCATCAGAAACCAACAAAAAAAGATGTCCTTTAGCATCGGCATAATAGACTGCCAGTTGCTGTTATAGTTTGTAGGCGCCCAGCGGTGTCAGGGGGACACACGGCGGGACAAGGATGAAAGTTAAGGCGGCAAGGGCCCAACTGGAGCGGATGGGTCCAGCTAAGACTGACTTTTACCCAAGAGAGGGGTGTTCGCTACCCATAAGAGTATAAAGCCAAACCCTGTTCTTTTTTCCTAAAACTAACCCCCGTGTTTTTCTTGCCTAAACCCAATCATGTGTGTTTGTTGTTGAAGTAAAAAAAACATCAATTTGCACGTAGTGCATTTATTTTGAAAGAGATATATATAAAAATATGTATATCATATTGCATCGTATCGTATCGTATCGTATCGTATCGTATCGTATCAATATCGATTCTGGCCCTGTATCCCTTGATATCAAATCAAAACCAAATTTAGTGGTGTCACCCACACCTGTCTTAAACTGTGTACCTGGTTTGAAGTATGCTTGAGTTGTACACATTTTCACTGCTCCTTCTTACTTTATAAATATTTTTTGTGCAAACACATTGTTTATACATCTGGCCAATGTATGTATTACACAGTGCAAATAAAATTGTGAAAATTAAGTGCAAGTAAGCATATGATGTAAAGGACCCCAACAACAAATCCATTTGCTGACACTAAGTGAACTGAGAAACAGATAAATCATGCAGCCAAAAGATGTTTAAGTCAGATGTACTTTAAACCAAAATACTACAGAGCAGCTTCACAACAAGAAACCTAATGGTAAATTCATTTGCGCTTAACGCTAGATTGTCACTTACAGTGGTTACCATATCTAAACCAAACAATTGATGGATACTTGGGTAAAACACTATATATATTTTTTTTAGGTGTGCTCAAAAATAAACTTGTATCAGTGTAAATGTTTATTCATATTTACTCTGACTATTAATTCTCCAAACCAAAATGAAGCCCGGGTGTATAGCACTTTCACAGTACACAATAAAAGCTCCCTCTATTCACTGAGTTTTGAAATTGCTAAAACTGACATGGAAAGTTAAGAGCATATTGAAAAGACAGCATAAGCAATCAGTAAACTCTTCCCGCTACAACAACAATAACAACAGGAAGGCTAGACAGACAAAACCGACACCTCAAAGTAAACACTAACACACACATACCTACCACATGGTCCCACTAGCAAAGAAACACTATTGTCAGTCCCAACCCTTAACATTCCCTTCAAACCCTGAAAGGTAAAAAATCACAAGTGTTCTTTTCAAATGCAAGGTTTCTGCTTAGACGACCCAGTGCATACAGTATGCAAAGGCATTATCGTGGTCTCCTCTCAAGTGTGAAATAGTTTACTTTAAAATGAATTGCAGTTAATTAATGACGATAACATAATGAGCCTAAAGTGGAATTCAAGTTTGTCCTTCAAATCTCCTGAGTAGACTCAAGCTGCCTTGATGAGCAACAAAAAATGTTTAACTATGTGTAAAAAACAACCAGAGAAACTTTTTCAAAGGCAGAGAAGACTGAAATAGATTTATCTAGAAATAAAGAGTTTTGCATTAGCTGCTTAGGGGGACTGAAGTGCTCTTATGCACTTTAACATGTATTGTTTTAATTAGAGAATACATCTGAAGTAGGTAGATTTTGTTATTCAGTACACATTTATGGCCTTTATGACCACAAGTGCCTTTCATCCACATTCTAAAATAACACTTAAGAGCAAACTGAGAACCAATTGTCAAATGACTGAGACCACAGTTGATTCCTGCAACACAGGGCCACATCTTTATTAGGTTGATTGCACTTTAAGCCCTTCAGCTCTGACATATTGGCTTCTCCGTGTCAGACCCTCTCAGAGTCGTTACCATCACTCTGTACGGACCAAACTCCTCTCCAATTCTTGTGATCACCCTAAAAGTAATTTACCTAATGGATGAGTGTCATTACGTAATGACAACAGCCATATTATGAACGTAACAAAGCAGGAACTGTAGTTCATTAGAGGGAAGATAATTGTTTTTGGGGGCATGAGATAAAGGGCTGAGGAGAGAGAATGGGTCCAATATTATTATTTATTTATTCCTATTTAACAAATGTGCTAATAATCTGGGATTTGTAATGTGGGGAGCTGACTACCTCTAAGTGCTGCATCTGATTGGATTGCTCTACCGAAGACATGAGGAAGGAACTTTCAACACATCAGTAGAACCCAAGATCAACGCTATACTATGAAACTATCAGGTCAGTATCATCCGGAATAAACTCTGTACTGGACGATTCTGTCGATGATGATTCTTTCATGATCTGTCCTGTCAAACCTGCCATTAACATTGGTCTTTCCTTGAAATGCAACCAGGATCTTTCCCAAGGGTTTAAGTGCACAACCCTAACCATAACTTAACCTTTTATTTTTTTTTAATAACCATGATGGTTTCCATTCTTAATCATGCTCAATAATTGTGTGGTTAAGGTTAGAATGACTATTGACGAAACCAATGTTGACTGTCGAATGGAAATGGGTAATGAATAGTGATCTCCTGGGCAAAATGGATGTTTTGTGGACCAATCCATCCACCCTGACCTCTTCAATACACTGACTTAGTCGTTCCATAACATCCTCACTTGATTTCCTCCTCTGCTCCTGACAGTTCCTAATATGGCAGCAGGACATTGTCACTTGAAGTTAAACATATGTCTTTGTGGAGCAATGGCTGAAATGACTCTTTACTTTCTAATAAAGATAATGCACCAAGTCTTCTGAGCATTGTGGAAAATCAACATGTATGTTTATCTTTCACTAGGGTATGCAAAGGAACTTGGACATTTGGAGCTGTCTGCTGATAGGTTAGATAAATAGATGCTTAATTGTCATTGCATATTAAAACACAAGCAAATTTTGGAGTAAAAGTGATGTATTATACAGTTTAGTTTATGACTGAATGCCTCCCTTTGAAGCCTCGAAGCAGTCCTGGCCTTTACAATAGGCCTGCATAAACCCAGCAGCAGGCACATACCTACATAGGTTTCTAAAGTTCCTCCAGATGTGGAAGGAGTGAACATGATCACCCTTATCGATCATTAGACCTCAAGTTGAGTTAGAGTGTAGTGAAAGCCAGCACCTCCTGACAAAAGACATCCTGTCTGTCAGAGTGCAAGAAATAATAGAAACTTCATATTCTCTCCAGGAGCTGTCCACACTATGACCTATTAAACAGCAGAGTGATGAGCTACAGTATCAGTCTGCATACCTTTTCCTTTTAGGATGATTTCCATCACAGGATAGTGATACTTGAGGCTTCCCACACTTTTTTAACAATATATTCTCAAAACTTTTCCATAACTTCCATGACTTAGGTAGTTTAAAATGGGTAGGTGTATATAGCAAGACAGCCATACATTATTAAACATGCATTTCCCAGGCACCCTTGGATAAGAAAACTGCTAGCATTTGTTAACTTTACTCACTTGTTATACATTCCTACCGCCAACTGGCTGCATATGCCAAGAGACCACACCAGCACATACTGGTTCTTCGCAAAATGTTAAGGCCGCGCCTTTCTGGGGATAGAAAACCAAAAAAACTGTAGATATCAGTACAATTTGACATGTACTTGGGAGTATAGTTTTAAGCGATACCTCAATAAATTGAGGTTGATCGCTGTCAGGCCCCGTCAGTCTTCCCCATCCAAGTGGATTGGTGAACCGAAAGGGGGCGTGGCCTTGGCAATAATGCAATGACACAATGCCAGTCTGGTCTATGTGTATCATGTGATATTAGTGACATTTCAACAGTCAAACTAGATCTTATATCAGTAAAACAAGAAACATATTTTATGTGATGTTAGATATGTTTTGGGATTTTTATGAACATAGTTTAAACAACAGGCAAAACAATGTGTATTCAAAACTTTTCTGTTAATTCCAAACCATTTCCAGTCCTGGAAAACAGTTTTTCTAATTTCAGAAGTCTTCCAGGAGTTTCATGACCATGGGAACCCTGATATTTTAACACTGTTTTCAGTGTGATTTCAGTGATTCCCACAGGTCTGTAATATCAACCCGGTCTCACTCCCAACTGGTAAAATACCGAAGTTTGGTCAGTGGCTCTAGGCATCAGCTTGAGATACTGACACTCAGGAGCACCCTTGTGGGGGTATGAGAGACTGGGCAGGGGCATTTTTTTATGTTCCAAGCAACTGCCACAGTATAAAGAGTGCAAAAATCCACACTGTGTGAGTGGGAGGGGAGGTGAGGGAATCTAAACTCCAGGATAATAGCTGGGAGAGAGGCAGGAAAATCAAAAGGGTTGGCAAGCATGGGAGGCATGATTAATCATTTGAATCAGATCTTTAATATCGTATTTAATGTATCCGTTATATAATTTATAATGGATTATCAGTGTTGTTTCTTGCCAGATTTGATCACTGCTTGCTTTTCCTACCTGAATCTGAAGCAACTGCGGAAAGGGACACTGCGGGAAGCGTCATTTTAACAGAAGGGAAACACTATTCGACAGGGGAACAGACTTCGACACAACACTGATGTTTCTGGGGGCTTCCACCTTGGCTGCAGTACCAGAATGAACAGGTACAGGAAGGGTAGAGAGATGGGAGACTGTCCACTAGTTAATCAATGGCGTTGTTCTTTTGGATGGATAAAAAAAAATATAACTAAAAGATGCATAACATGGTTGCCAAATATATTTTGGCAGTTATTAATATACCTGGGCATCTCACCTGCGTTAAGTCTACGTGTTGGACACATTGGATTTAAATGAGCCTTATATTCACATTATTAAACATTTCTAAAAAATGTTTCAAATATTAATGTATTGTAATTAATGTAATGTAATAAGTAGAGGTGTTCTCATACCAATACCAGTATTTCCAGTATTGGAAATGCCTCTGATTTTGTCTACGGTTCTGGATCGGGAATTGGTGCGTATTAGGGTTGGGAATCTCTCTGTGATAGACGATTCGATACGTATCTAGATACACGGGTTATGATACGATATATTTTTAATACAGAACGATTCGATACGATTCGATACAGTGTAGGAACAATACGATCCGATACGATTCGATACCGTGTATGAACGTTACGATTCGATACGATTTGATATGATTCAATCAATCAATTCAATCAATTTTATTTATAAAGCCCAATATCACAAATCACAATTTGCCTCACAGGGCTTTACAGCATACGACATCCCTCTGTCCTTATGACCCTCACAGCGGATAAGGAAAAACTCCCCAAAAAAACCTTTAACGGGGAAAAAAAACGGTAGAAGCCTCAGGAAGAGCAACTGAGGAGGGATCCCTCTTCCAGGACGGACAGACGTACAATAGATGTCGTACAGAACAGATCAGCATAATAAATTAACAGTAATCCGTTTGACACAATGAGACAGAGAGAGAGAGAGAGACAGAGGCAGATGCAGGACAGACGGTAATGACAGTAGCTTACAACAACATTAATGAAAGTAATAATATTATAATTAATAACAATATATTAATATCTGATAGTATTAGAGTTCTATGGTTAACATTTGTTGATGTAGACATTAATCATACATTATAAAATAAAGAAGCCAATTCTATAAAAGTGACATTCTTACAGTATTTTCAAATTTGTAAAAGACCATATCCCCAAGCATTGTTGCTGTATGGCACTGGCAAAAATAAAATAAAAAGTCAAACAACAACAAAATCAC
>NC_065529.1:7370622-7463518 GCF_006386435.1 Epinephelus moara
AGATGCAAACTGTTAAAGCCAGTCAACCGATTGCTAGTCTCGCGATACCCAAATCCATGACTCTACAATCGATTCATCTAAGGATTCATGGCTGATTCGTGTCGATTGAGGAGGCTGCTACCGACGTAGCCGTATCTCTCACTTGTCAAACCGGATATCCGGTCGTATCGGTTAATCGTTCCCAACCCTAGTGCGTATGCAAGTCTATGCACATTAAGGATACTACACAAGGGCTCACTAATGCTTATGGATAGAGATGAAATGTGGCAGTACCACCAGAGATCGTGAAGGCAGTGTAGTGTAGTTCAAGCGAGATACAACTGCAGGAGACAATGAGGAAATTCAAGTAATGGTAAACAGAATAAAATGGTAATATATACTAATATATAGTGATATATAGTAAAAATAGTGAAAAGAATTCTCCGTCCACTGCCGCCTCATTTGTTGTTGTGTGAAACTTTTGACTCTGCCCTCTAGTGCCATCCATTGGATGTGTCTATACCATCATAAAGGATGCATGGAAGCATGAGGGCAGTGACACAGTGGCACAGTGGCACAAGGAAACAATGCATGTAACAGGTGAACATGAACATGGCATCCCAGAAAGGCAACAACAGATGCAACCAGGATACTTAGCGTGTAATATGTAGATGTGAAAGTCCACTGACCAAGAGGCAATATGTGGGAGTGAGAGTGTGTTGTTTACACTGGATAAAAGAACATTTTCTGGCATTTATTCTATGTATGTATTTATTCAAGTGTTACCTGGGTTTAACCTGAGCAATGCCATACAACAATGATAGCAATTACTTCACTTCTGGGATTTTTTATTTTATTTTATGCAATTGTATGGGATTGGTACTCTGTATAAGCCAATACGCAGGTTCAGGTATTGGAATGGGAAGAGAAAAAATGGTATGGAACATCTCAATCAATATGGCAACCAAATAATTGGTTGTGTTGGCCAAATGTGTCCCATTTGCCTCTTTTCACTGACCCCTAATATAAACTACAGTACATGTGGTCTGTGGTAAATGGCCTAAAAGTGGATACAAACCTTGAAAGAAGGACTTAGGGGGAAACACAGCAGCTCTAACAACATGACAGAGTTCATCCAGTAAGCAGCTATAGCAGCATGACGAGTTCATATGAAGCCTTCTAGCCACTTCTATGCTCAACTTAGATCATCTGCTGTCTTCTCTTCTCCACCTGCCAAGTGGATGACAGCTCTCAGTGGACCCACTTTAACAAGGAGGGCCTCGGGGCCCGAAGGGAAAAATAAGGGATTCCAGCAGATTGCAAGTGGACCCCATGGGAAACAGCAGCAGTCTGCTTTCTTATCCCTACAGTATCCAGCCGCCTCAGTCTGTAACTCTATCTGGACCATGACATTCCAACAAAGTTACAAGTCAAGATAAGTCTTAAGTCCAATGGGAGAGGAGGGTTGGGGGCACTATGATTAAGTTTGTGCTTCTTTATCACCTTGGGAAAGGTTGAGTAAGAGAAAAAAGAAAGCACACATACACACTCACAAAGTGAAGTAAGAAAAATCCCTTCTTTTCCCAGGAGTAATCAATTAATTGTAGGAAAGTTGCCAGCAATTACTGATCAAAGGAGGAGCTGAATTGCAGTCCTTAAGCTTTGAAGAAGTTTAATAAGTCACCTACATGCCTAACAGTCTAGCCTGCTTATCGTTTTAATTTAAGCCTTAATGAGACACTAAGATTATCACCTCCCTCACTCAGCTCCCTGGAGAGAAAGTAAATATGGAGGACAGAGATGGAGGAAAAAATCTCAGTGTAGAATGGCCACATTAAGTTACTCAACTGCAGTCTGTTTCCCCGCTGCCATTTCTTCATGTTGAGTTGTTTTAGAGATAATTCCTGTTTCACTGCTACATAGATCAGTGGAGTCATAGCCAGTAATGTTCTCATTAGATTTTCAGTTTAATCACCACCTACATTAGGCCTTCAGTTACTTTTTTTTTTCCTTTCTCTCAGCTCTAGTTAGGTCTGATTTCTCACCACGAGCACAAGGCACATATGATGCATATGATGCATAATCATATGATAATTCTTTGGAGGTCAGTTGAAAAGAGAGAGATGGAAAAAAAAGTCTGTCACCTCTCCAGCTGACCCCATCACTTTCCCACCAGAGCTGAACTCTACTTAACCCTCAGGTGATGCCACGTTTCCCCGTGCACATCTCAGCCACGCTCCGGCTAATTATGGATGTCACAAAGTGACACCCGCATGTGGGTACAGCCATTATGCTGGAAAGCAAGCTGCTGATGCTGCAGAAGCACGTCGCAGCGGTGTTGAGATAGGACATGTGTTTCCCAACCGGGCTCTGTGCTGTAGGCGTCACAGTCGAGTGATGCCACAGCAGAAGACGCATATCCCACCAATCAATTCTGACAGGCAACTAGCACTGCAGATGTGCTTGTAAAAGAAATTGTATTAGGACAAACGGCACATAGCAGTACATGAAAAATAACAGCAATGTGTGTATGTGACAAGGAAGGTGACGAGTTAACCTCATGCCATAGCCTATCAGTTTCAGGAGACGGCAGGAGATGACTAAAGCCCCGTGATACTGGTACGACCTGTTGACCATGTGAATTGAAATGTTGTATGGTTTTCTGTTTTATCAGCCTACCATGGGCACAGTCTGTACAGTAATGATTCCAATAAAAATGTCATATTTTCCCTAACACAGAAGCCATACCTGGCAAGGAAGCATTTTTGTCTTCCATTTCGTCTCCACTTACCACCAATGTACAGAAATTAAGCCAAAATAGTCACCATACAGCCACTGCCATCTTGTGCTGCTGTCTGCACAGTAGTGATCTCCGCTATGTTGAGTTCCCACCCAAACCCCCACCTGACCCAATCCCGAGCAGCACCATTGATCACAAGCACACAATTTGGCACACACAGCTGTCAATCATGACATCAGATCCCCTTTTTTAGCCTCAAATAACTGATTAAAACCAAACTACCAGAAAAAAACACTTGGACATACAGCAGCATGATAAGAGCTACCTAAAATGACAGAAACCATCTTTGGGAAAAATGTATTTGACGTGTACTTTGAGTTTTTAGTTCGGCACATGTCCCATCCGCTAACATGGAGGGCCACCAGGGGTTGATCAAGAAGCTTTGGCTTCACTTTTGGGGAGCTGTCATGTCGTCCATCTTTTTTATACAGTCTATGGCCTCCACTTCCCTTATTTTCAGGCTTTCCACCAGATTTTGGAACGTGGCTGCAGGGATTTGCTCCCATCAGCCACCAGAGCATTAGTGAGGTCCAACACTGGCATTTGGTGATAAAGTCCAATTACTACAAGCAACATTTTTTAACTGCATTTGTATCGACAGAATCATGTTTGTTTACAAAAAGTAATTAGAATAATAAGAATAATTTTATTGTTCTACCTGGTGGTGAAGCAGCCCCTTTTGTCGGGAAACTGAAGCCATTATCTTAAAGCAACTAGACTTCATTGCCAGAAACAGTCATTTTAGAACACAGGGGTTGCTCGTGTACTGCTCCCTCAATCAATTAGTGTTCAACATAAAGCAATGAAAGTATTTCAAATACAGCGTACACTTAGATTGATATTGATAGCTAAAATACATTTTGCTGCAGCGCCATCCACAACAGTACATTACTTAGCGTCTGTGCCTGTAGATTTGGTTTATCAAAGAAGCTAGCACAGCAAAACATTAGGCTACATTAAATGAGCACACGTCACATAGGTCGGAGCACCATGTTTAACTAAATCTAACAGTTACAACATTACAACAGAAATAAACAAGTTTGCCAGTTTCATATATCTCTGTTATTCAAAACAATTGCTAGCTGTCTACCTGGAGGTGTTCACAATACTGCGATTTTTAACCATACAAGTGGTTTCAACTGTATGACAAATAGCTACAGTGTGAAATGCAAAGATTCTTTGTGCTTCTCTGTTTAGCTTGGTCTTGTTAGGGTCTGGGATTGTGTGTGGTTCTGCTCTGCTGCCCTTCGGTTGGTCCAGAAAACCCACAGCTATCTCACGCTATCAATGTTATTAGGATGTGGTTATCAGTAGTACTCCCTGAAAACTGATTATGACAAAATAATTATCACCATCTCTTACTTTTGAAGCCTAGCTGCTGACGATGGCCTTCTTACAAGTAAGCTAAGTCATCCACAGTGCTCTGGCATTTCTTATGAGCATAAACCATTGGAGTATAAAGTATAAAGTATAAACCAGCTAAATCAGGAAATGCTAAATCATCTATGTGTTTTCTCAACATATTCTCACTACGACCTCGACATGTATCAGTGTTTGGTCAGTTGTGACCGATATGCTATTGGCCTTTTTGTTTTTCTTTAACAACAAATGCACGTGATTACATTTTGCAAACACAAACGTGGTTGGGTTTAGGCAAAAAAGAACAAGGTTTGGTTTTGCAATCTTATGGGAAGTGAACACAGGCATACCTAGTTGGTGGTTGTTGGACCCATCCACCAACCCTCCCGTCTGTCCTACTTGGACTTCCGCTGCCTTAACTTACATTGTTGTCCTGTCGCATTTCCCGCTGATGCTACCAGGCGCTGTTAAACATTAACAGCAACTGGCTGTGTATCATGCCGATGTGAAAGAATGGCTTTTTTCGTCTGTCTCTGACACTGGAAGTCACTGACAAGCAACTTTCGAATGAGACTGGGTTGGTTTTCTAGCCGTTTTGGTAAAGATTTGTGACTACACTACAAAGCCTAATCAGTGGAAAAACTGCCAAATCTTTTCTTGTTCCTCTTTTGTTCAGCAAACAAAAAAAAGGTTGATGCCAGCCAGTGTGGCAGACAGGCTCAGCTGGTAAAGAGACACTATCTAGTCACACTGAAGCTGTGATTTTAGATGCAAATCACATTTCTCTGCACTGCACATTGTAGCTCTTTGTCATATTTTGGAATGACTGTAATTTTAGCTCGCAGTTATTGTTGACTGGTGTCGCTATCGCACATTTATTTGAATTTTTATTGACAGACAAAATTAATCCCATACAGAAGTAGCTGAACATGATGATCTAGTACATGTGTAAGCTTTCCTCCCTGCAGTCTTGAGTAGTGTGTCAGTATCCATACTGCATATCAGCAGTATGGATAGAGTGAGGGTTCAAACATAGCTTGTGAACTCGAAGCTTGGCATTCTCCCAGTTTGAGCACCTTGTGATATGCACATACAGTTTTGCCAAAAGCTCTGGAAACAGTCAGGAGGCTGAGAGAGTTGATGTCCTCCTCTGCCCAGATAATGCTGCACCACCTTGAAGCTTTAGGTCCATTCCCAACTCCAGTGTTGCTCCGCCCCTGGCATTGAGTTGCCTACTATGATGGCAGTTGCACATTTTCTTCTCACACACTATGCAAATGACACATTCATACTAGATTACAATCGCAGATGAGCTCTGCAATCATTTCAGTGACATGAGGTCCACGCACTAGTCCAGGGTGAACATGGTTAAACATTTAGAATCTCAAAGCTCTCTGCACGAAGCAATCAAAGGTTACAATGAAAAAGTGTGGCGAGTTCTATGAGGTGTTAACTGTACGCAGACATATGTCTAGGCCATCAGTAGCATTGCACAAAAACTTCAGAACAGACCTTTCCCCCTAATCTAATCCTAAACTTGATTTTTGAACATTAGCAGCAACAGAGTGACAGTGCAATCCATCTGCTGGTCTCTAACACTGAACATGCTCATTATCCTGCATGCTGCAGAGTTCACATCTTCCTTATGGTTCACAGCCACACGTCACCAGACCACTTTGCAGCACAGATGCATCCGCAGCTTTTCACTACCAGTTTTTTGTTGTTGTTTTTTTTATCAGGATGACTTCAGAGCAAATCTGACATCTTATACATCTTGCTTGTCTGCCATCAACAAACTAGTTGACACAGGCATGGGCGCAGAGTGCTGCAGCCCAAGTCTGTGACTCTTGTTGAATCTCGTGTAATGTAACATTGTGGCTAAGTTACTTGTGGTGCTGACTTCACCATGAAAAATTAATCATTTAAAACAGCTGGTCACATTTTTTTGGGACATCAGAATTCATCAAGGTCTCCTCTGTCCTACTATTATAAAATATCTTCTCACATTGAAGGAGAATTTGGACCAATTCAGAAGGTGTGCCTTCATTACTCAACTCGAACATGACAACATTAACATGATTGCTGCTCACTCATCCAGTTATTTACTTTTATTACAAATAGTGGAGACACACAGTAAGAAACTGAAAACTAGGCCAGCAACTACACATTACATTTTTATCATTAATCAGCCACTCATCTGATTGAACAATAATTTAGTCAATAAAATGACAATAATCAACGGCTTTGAATACTTAAAATATCACATTTGCACTGATATAAACACAACAAAAATCTGCAAATCCTCCCATTTGAGAAAGTAGGTCCAGAGAATGTGTGGTATTTTTGCAAAAAAATGCAGTTCAACAATCTTATTTTTAACAATAGTACGCATTAACTGCTGCGACTGATAATTATTTTTGTAGAAAATATCTGGGGAGAGCTGAAGACTGTGTGTATCCTTCTACAATTAACCTGCAACATGAGCTAATGCTCACATAATCACATTTCCAGCACTTCATACAAGTACAGAAGAAAAGCAACGTGACAGCTCAGGGCCCGAGTTTTGTGAAAGCCTGGACCTTAGTGCTTACTATACAATAAAAAAACAAATAACAACAAATAAAGGGAAAAAAATGCAACAACATGTGTAATCTGCTCTGACTGGTCAGTCTCTCTGGGTCTTCTGTTTCTGCGCTCTCGGCATCTCTGCACCGTCACTGCAAATGAGGGAATGACTGTAACTGAGTATGCAGACCTTTCTATTGTGAATATTCACCAGTAAGAGATTCTTCACAATTGGACATGTTCCAGAAGGAATATGATCCAAAATCAGGGGGAAATTAACAATATTGGCTACCAAGATTATATATATATATATATATATATATATATATTTTTTTTTTTTTTTTTTTTTTTTTGCAGTTAGCATGTAGCTTCATGTAGCAGTGTACATGCAGCCAAGGAATAACTGTAAGAATATAGCATCACTTTCTACTGTGAAGAATATATATATAGTGTATATATATATATATATGTACATATATATGTTATTCTGAAACAATTCTAAAACAATACTGGCAACCAAGATGACATTTCTCTGATGTTAGCATGTAGCTACTTATAGCAGTGTACTCACAGCTGGAAAGAGTATGTGGTGTAGGTGTAAGCGGCACTTTCTACTATGAGAAACCACTAATTAAAGATTCTAAACCCCAAATCTTTACAACCAGACATGCTCCAGCAGGAATGTAATCCATAATTGGAGAGTAATCAACAATATCCGCAACCAAGAAAGCAAATGTCCCAGACATTAGCATGTAGCTACATTTAGCAGTGTATGTAATGTTAACACTTGCTGTATAATGTCTGGACCAGATAACCAATGTAAAGAAATCCCTTGCGAAAAAAACGTTAGAAACCGAGCATACAGAACAGTCTGAGGTTTTTGCACACAGGGATTACTTTTACACACGTCAACCTCATTACTTGAAACTTTGGCCACATTTAATATGAACACCTGACATTGTAACATTAAGAAAAAGTATAATAGGTCCTGTTTAAAGAAATAAGAATTGTGAGTGACTGAGGTAATCACCAATCCCTCTAGATTCTTAAACAAAACGGTTAACACATTGCACTCTGAGTCTATACAGTATTAATAAAAGTAACATTAGCACTTGGAAATACTCCCTAATTTTCCATGCCTCCCACTGTGCGTGGTGACTGCACTGTGAAAACACAACCTATAAAGTTACTTTTGGTTATCTGCATTAGTCAAATATACCCTGGCTTATTATTTTCTGGCGAGCAGTCTCCTGGGAAGTGTGGAAAACAGTGGCCCAGGCTGGTGTGAGGTAATTGACAAATGCGTATCTCTGTAGGAGGGACTCTCCAAGTGTTGAGGAATAGTTACCCATGTGTTTCTTTTCCTGGTGGCGCAGGTTACTGCCTGTGTGCCTGAAACCTCATTAAGCATCCGCTGTCATCCTCCATCTGTTAAACACTCAGCCAGCAGAGCCGAGGAGAGAGGGGAAGCAAGCTGTCTGCTAACTTCCTCTCCTCTCCTTCACTCTCTATCTTTCTCTCTATCGCTCTTGTAATTTTATAAATCTATGTTGTCCTCTTTTTGTTTTCCCTGCAACTCCCACTTTTTTTTCTTTATTGCCTCTGTACCTTCCACCTCTGAAACCTTTTTTTTTACTTTCTACTTCACTGCTCTGTTGTTTTGCCTCTAAAATGGCTCTTTTGAGGGCAGCAGGACTGAGCGCTGACAGTTTCTTTGCCACCATAAAGACAAGAAATAATGCGAATAGAGATTCACATTATGATTATGGCTTGTTTATGACTGTGCTCAGAGCATTTCCAGTGCTTGCCCCTAAGGTACACAACAAAAAGCAAGCGATTCTTCCCCACAATAGGCGTTTTAGAATTCAATTTCCTTTATCGAGGGTAGCTCGGCGTTATTGTTTTGCATTGTGCTGAACATTTTCGCTGTTTCATTTCTCTCCCTTGTGGCCATCTCTGTGTCTGCCTGTGACTGGTCACCAGAAGCAGTTAAGATTTTTCTTTGAAGAGAGTGAAATTAGGTAAGATTCGCATCTTAAAGTAAACTTTTTATGTATTAATGTTTCAGTAGAAAATGACACTGTGGACAAAGAAAATCTGTCACATTTCTTTTCTTCATCTCTCTCTGTTTTTCTAACTTATTATCCATTCTCTGCTCTGACCTGCCTCATTCTCCTTTAAGCCAGCTAGGTGACTCACAGCAGAGAGGATGGAGAGACAGACAGACAGAGAGAGAGAGAGAGAGAGAGAGAGAGAGAGAGAGAGAGAGAGGGAAAAAAGGAGAGACGCAGATAGAGTTAGAGATAGTGCAGTATTCCTCCTCTCGCTTGTCTGAATGGGGTGTAAATAGACAGGGTCAGCGGCTTGGGTCAGAGTTTCCGATGAGAGTTGAACTCCGGAGGCTACCGCCTCAGGGACTCCGAGCTCCGTCAACCTCGGGCCCCTCCTGGGCTCCGCCAGCTGCCCCCCATGCCCCTCCAAACTTTTTAATGAGGCAGTTAGCCGTGCAGCGGTGGCCTTTCAGTGACGTTCGCTGACCGGGCGCTCTGATGAGAGAGAATATTGATAAAGCTGTCGGGAGGGAAAGCGCTACCCGACTGCAGCTGTGTGTGTATGTGTGTGTGAGTGTGTGTGTGTGTGGACAGTCTTAATAATTCCCTCCCTGAAAGCAGTTGCCACCCAAACTCAAATAAACAGCACTTACAGTGCCAATAAAAGTACATTTTCAGCAGAATATGAGATCAGTGTAGCGAGGTCACCAACCCTCAACTGGACCAGAAGGAAAAAGTACATTCTTAAGCACACCAACTCACATAATCATATACATTCTGTTGATCACTGTCATTGGCGAAAAGACAGGTGAATTTTTTTTTTGTGTGGACCCATAATTTGACAGAGCAGAAAAGGGACATTTATAGCATTTGCTATTTTCTAATGACTTACTTTAATAAAACAAGTCTAGCATATCCCATAATCACTTGATCACCCTGTGTATTTTTGTTGCAACTGTGGATGCAAATTCCAATTAAAAGATATCAATATAATATATACAAAAGCTCAGATAAAAATAAATTAGGTCCACCTCGCTAAAACCAATGCAGACAAAGTAATAACCTGTAATATAATAAATAGCCAAAAAACAATTCACCACATTCTTTAAAATGTCCTATGTGATTATTAGATGCTATCCTCCAAAATATGACCACATAGGTTGTATTATGACCCATATTTACGTTTACTGTTAGGCGGCAACCTCTAGTGGCTGCAGTCATTATGAAGGGAGCAAAGAAAGGAGGTAAGGTGACTTAGTAAGTCTGCGTAGGGAGGGGGATGGGTGTTTTCCTGGATCTAGATCTTTGATTCCGCC
Organism: Epinephelus moara; assembly: GCF_006386435.1. NCBI lineage: Eukaryota > Metazoa > Chordata > Actinopteri > Perciformes > Serranidae > Epinephelus > Epinephelus moara. The sequence continues at coordinate 7,380,693 of NC_065529.1, forward strand.
TATTCCACTGAGTTCAAATTGACCTTTTTGTCTGGCATCGTGACATGAAACTGCAGTTTCTTGGTTAAATTAAAAAAAAGTCAGTGAGCGCTGTGGGGGAACTCAATTAGACAACCAGCACCGTAGGCAAGACTTACACCATTGTCATGCTGTTGTCAGGATTTGTCAAGTGGTATGCCGGAACCAGTGAGAAGTAATTACGACAATGGTAAGCAGTGTAAACAAGACAGACGCTGCTATCAAGGCTGTTTTCTCAATGTCACCCAACATTGTAGTTTGTTTTGACTTTGCTCTGCTCAACCCTTAAAAAAACAGTGCACCAGGTATGTTGGCATGACTATACATCAGTGTGGAGTTTGTGTGATATCTTACGAATTAGCGCTCCATGAATGACAATAGGTACAGTTACATAATTAACCTAATGTTATGGATTTAGATTTAGGCAAGTAGAGGTTAGGTTTAGAAAAACAAACATGGCTAGGATGTACCTTAAAATGACTAAGAGTTTGGGGCGTCAGTGGCTTAGTGGATAGTGCTGGTGCCCCATGTAAAGAGGTGATGCCTCGCTGCAGCAGTCGCAAGTTTGAGTCCAGCTTGCAACCTTTTGCTGCATGTCTTCACCCCACTCTCTCTGTCTCCCCATTTCACACTGTCCTGTACATTAAAGGCAAAAAGCCCCCCAAAAATTCACACTGTCCTGTACATTAAAGGCAAAAAGCCCCCCAAAAAAATCTTAAGGGAAAAAAAAAAAAAAAAAAAAAAAGGACTTCGAGTTCACTCAAAGTTCACACAGTTCCGAACAGTCAGTGTTTTGTGACCCATCCACCACCCCAACCACCTCCTTTCAAGATCGCTCGGGACAAAAGTCAACATTGAGTTATTTTAAGCCACATATGTGAGTTAAGTTATGTAATGAACTTCCATACAGACCTACTTTACTCTTTACTCGCATAACTAAAGTTACCTAACAAGCATATGTTTTAATTTTTTTATTTTATTTTTTATTTTTTTTGTTAAACCCAGACCATAATCTTTTCTTAAATCTAACCAAGTACTTTTGGGGCCTAAACCTAACCATACTGACCAACCAATGCGTCTTGATGTGTCATGTCAGTAACAAAAATACCTGTGTTAAACCAAACCATTATCACCTTTCCTAAACCTAACCAATAACTCTTGGTGTAACTGCAACTGAATCACAAGCCATATACTATTTACTATGTCATTTTGGTATGACCCTGGTATAAGTGCTTTTTTTAGGAAACACTCCTGACTGTTATATAACAGGGTAGGAACAAACACCTTATGTGGTCAAATAGGTTGGAGCTGCAGTATTTATACATAGGACAATCATAATGTTATGCAGTCAATAAATCTCTATCTGACAGGATGACCAGGGATGAGACATAAACTGACATGATTCCTCTTTGCTTATTTTTGATTCAGGTACACTTGATGAACCATCTGAGACACCTCTAAAATTCTGGGCCTGGGTGTAAATAGCATTGTTGGCTACAGACACCTAGGTGCTTCTTTCTGCCATGATGCTATATACACCCAGGTGCAAATAGCATTGTTGACTTTGGACACCTGGGAACTAATAGCATCGGCTTAAATAAACAAATAAAAGGCTACATCATCATCAGACGATAGCCAATAGCCAATAGATGTCAAGATTGGACTCCACATGCAATATTTGCCTGCAAGCAATCAAAGCCTGCTTTAACATAATTGGTCAGTACGACCTGGACTATAAACTGACAATAAATAAAAGCCAGAATTCTTCTGATAACCAAAATCTTGTCCCGTTGCCTAAAGATTCTGCATTTACATGCAGATAGAGATTGGTTGGAACATAACGCTGCTGTTCCCTCCCACATATCAGTCATTTTATTGGACTACAGTGCATCAGACATTAATGCAGGAGACCTGAATTTGTATCCTGTCACAGACCTATAAATGACCTTCTCTTTTTTTTTTTAATCAACCCTAACCCTAGCCATAGACTGTAATACAGAAAAAGGAACTGAACATAATATAAAGTTTTGCAGAAACAACCGTTCTTGTCTGGTGAAAGGGTTGTTAAGCCTTGATGAACATGAGTGTTCTACTGTGGTCTCTGACAATGTTTGCTATGTTAGTGTAGTGGCCTTGCTCAGATCATGTTAAGTGACTTGCAGGAAACCTTTCTTATGCAATCATTTACAACACCTTTAGGTTATGATGACCAAGGCACCAGCATTTTGCAGCTAGAATGAAATATGCACATTTGACAATGGTATGCTGGAAGAGGTTAGAATATGTTAATTCTGACTGAAAATCAAAACCATTTGATAAAACAAAACAGTTTCCATCCATAGGAGGTAGAGTTGGATTTGATGAGGCAGAAGGACTAAATTAGAGGTTTAGGGGTGTAAAAGGTGTAGAAAAACACTGAGGACGTTGTGAGTAAAAAGCATTAAATTTTAAATGATCAAGAAGTAACCTATTCCCTGTTTTTAGTGATGGGCCCATAATTTTTCTTGAACAGCCTTCCATACCCTCAGAGAGCTGACACTGTTGAGACTGAGCTTACTAAGGCTCACCACTGTTGTTAGTGCCAAGTCAATGTGACATCTCCCTCTTGTTGGCTGTCACATGTTATTCTAACAGCCATGCTTATATATTAGCAGTGCTGATCAGTGCTGCACTGTTGTGGAGGGAAGGAGTCATTAATAATTCAGGACTGAGCCGTCCGATGGCCCAGTGGGAACTATCAGATGCGGGAGCAGATGAGGACGCCCGCCAGGTATTAAAGATGGTATCTAGACCATAAGCGCCTACCATGCTAGCTAAGGCTCCTGTGTATGTGGCACACATACACACACAAAAACAGTTCCATGTGGAGCAGGATTACAGATGAAGCAGGTGAGAGGTAGGAGAGATCACAGAGAGGAGGTGGATTTTATCTGCTGTATTAAGAACACTGATAGGAGATAGATAGAGGCTTTTGTGCTCGGTGGGTGAGGACATGAGGATCAGATTCGACGCCAGGCTCATGTCTTCAAAAGCCTAATGGAAATGAGAAGGCTGGCTTTGACTTGACTCACTGCACTGCATGTTATGCTGTCAAGGTGTGTTGAGATGCTGTTCAGATACTTTACACAGCAAGCAGAGAATGATTAAAGAGTCATTTTTCAATTGGCAACTCCACTGCATTAATGAGGTAGAAAAGTCCCTTTTTTCTAAAATAAGGAAAAAACGTTACAGTGACTTTTGGACCAATTTTTGCAAGGCAGTTTGCCAAGGCTACCTCACAACAGAGTAACTGGAACTATATGTCATATGAAGAGAGGGTCTGTGGAAGATGAAGTAAAACAACAGGTAGCCATTTCTGTTCCAGAAATAAAAAGGGCTGGGGGGTAATATCTGTGAATAACATGTATTGCGTATTGCGATATTTTGGCTATATTGTGATACACAATGTATGTCTTAATATTTTAAAATCTTTTCTAAACTACTTTAGACTACTAAAATACTCAACTACTAAATAAACTTAAGTGTAGTTGCAACTAAACTGTTACAATACAGTTAAATAAAGTAGTGTTATAATAATGTTAAATAAAATAGTGTTAGGATAATATTAAATAAAGTAGTGTTATCATACAGTTAAATGAAGTAGTGTGAGGCAAATTGTTATTTGTGATATTGGGCTTTATAAATAAAATTGATTGATTGATTGATTGAAGTCAAATAAAGTAATGTTATTATAAAATAAAACCAAATGAAGAAGTGTTAAAATAAATTCAAATCGAGTACTGTTAAAATAAATACAAATACAAATTAAGTACTGTTATAATAAATTTAAAAAGTGCTCATATAATAAAAATAGATAAAGTATTGTTATAATGAAGCTAAAGAAAGTACTGTTATAACAATGTCAATTTAAGTAGTGTTATAATTAAGTAAAGGAAGTACTGTAATAATAAAACTGAATAAAGTACTGTTATGAGAAAGTTAAAGTATTGTTGTAGTGAGATACATAAAGTGAAACCACTGGTGCTTTTATTCTGAAGCACCCAGCCTATCTAGGGTCAGCAGTGTTGATGTTTTTGCCATGAACTTTTGCCATCAACAGTTAGCTGTTAGCAGTTAGCAGGAAATTAAACCATTACAGCGGTACCGTTAAATGTCAGAATATATTCATCATTAGCAGGAAATAAACTAACAGCTCCCCACATATATTAACACACTGTCACACTGGTGCTCCATGGTAACAAAACGTGACAAAATGATCACAGTCAGTGATTCAAAAATACACGCCTTGCTTTACACACTATCACTCAGAGGAGAATGGTCTGGATGGGCAAGGGAATGCAGGACATATCATGTTTGTTTTGGTGGCTAGAATAATTAAATGGCAATTTATACTCGATAATCAGGATATAGTAATTTTATACATGCCATGTGGAACAAGCCGTGATACATACAGTGTGAATGATATATCACACACCGCTACCACATTCACAATCACACTGACATTTGTAATAATCTAAATTTAAAAAAAAAAAAGTATCCTTGTAATATTACATCACTCAACAGTAGGGATGTCCCAATCCGATATTTGGATCGCTATCGGCCGCCGATATTAGCAAAAAACGTGCATCGGATCGGACTGCATGGAAAAATGCCGAACCAAAAACTCCGATCCAGTTTTTTATAGAGTCCGATCCAGGTTTTCTGGCCAGCCCAGCGCGCCACGATTCAAGCAGTCTATTCCAGTGATCCGCTCCAGCTCTTACTATCAATCCACCAGGCCAGCATGCAGACACACAGGAAACAGCAGCACCAGGCTGGCACTGACTACTAAAATAGCTGAAAAGGAAAGGCTGCATTGTTTGTTAAATGTCAACAATGTCTTGTGGTGTTAATCTATTTTTTATTTATTAGGGGGCCAAAGCACAAGTGTGTGGAGTCTTGCTGCTATTTTAATTTCAGTGTTAGACATTTTAAAGATTTCTTGTGTTGGTTTATTTTCTATTTATTAAGGGGCCAAAGCAGCCAAAGCAAACCAGCTATATTTTTTATTTAATGTTAATGTTCAAGTTTAAAGTTTGTTTATTTAACCCTGTTAACAATAAACAGGTCAGTTTCTCATACCAACTGTTGTGGATCATTCTAACTAAGCTGATTAAGTAGTTGTTCTTGTTAGAGTAATATTGCTTGATTTTTTCTAACATGACTGACATGACACTACTACGCACTTGGATCGGATCAGTATCGGCCAAAACTCAAGGCTGTAATATCGGTATCGGATCGGAAGTGAAAAAAATAAAAATGTAAAAAAGAAGTCCATTTCAGCTGCAAGTGTGAAACATCCTGCAGTGGCTCTAAACTTTCGCAATGGACCAGTGGCGTAATGGTAGCTGATGAGGTAGGTGTACTACTAGGTAGAAGCGTAGGTTATGGAGGAGGAAGTGGGGATACCGTCCTATATATTCCAATGGCTTTTTGGCTGATAGGTGGGTATACTCTACATGGACAGAAAAAGAGGTGGATATAACCCAAATACCTGCGTATACCCTCCTTTTCACTACTGCATTGGGGCAATGGTACTGGCCTACAGGGAGGCTGCATATTCTCTACTTGTACAATGTAGTGTGACGTTTATCCGTTTTACGAACTGCACATCTGTTTACTTCCTCAGCTCTAGAGTAAGGTTATCTTCTCCATCTGGTATTTGTGATAACAGTGTTTTTTATTCCTAAGTTAGTTTCTCCACTTTCCACAGTTAGCTTTCAATACTATTGATAGTGTTCAGCATTTGTTTTTGTATGTAGTGGTTTGTGTTTTTGATCATTTTGATGATCACTGCAGTGTGTTAGATAACTGTTGGCAACTTAAGCTCATCACTCAGTGTAACCCCAACATTACCCTTATTTTCAGAGCTTAGCCAATGTCAGGGTATTGCTATTTTTCACATGCGCTGCTTTAAAGAACTGCCAAAAATTAAAATGATTAACATAGAGCAACTTGCAAACAATAATTCTCCTTGGAGTTGACTGCTCTTTTGATTGTGCTTTTCTTCATTCTTGTAGCCAGCTAGGCTAGCTGATTGGCTAATCTCGCTATTTAAAGACTGAGGTATCAAAAATGAACAGTAACAGTATGTACAAAACTAACGATAAGTTAAACTAACTTGGGGATGAAAAAGCAACATTTTCACTAAGGTCAGAGGCAATGGTAACCTACTGTTGAGTGACGCTCCACCTAGGGGAAAGGGTGCCAAGTAGACCTCTGACAAATTCAATAAAATATTCCCTAATTCACAATTTTTGTTTGTTCTCTAAATGCAAGTACGGTAAGCGCGTAAAAAAACATCAAAATAGAGATTGATTATTAAAAAAATGGACAACACAGGATTCCCTGGAAACCCTGACAGAGGCCTAGGCTAATTATTTACATAATATTTGATTATTTATGTCTGTTAGCCCCTGGCCTCCTATCATTTTGCAAAAATGCCCCCCCAGGCAAAGCACATTGACTAGCCCTGGTTTACAGGAATAAACAGATGTGCACTTCGTAAAATGGATATATGACCCACTACGCTACAAACGCAGTGCTGCTTAATCAAGCATGCTTACAGCTGTTAGGTATGCCACAAAGTAGTCTTAGTTTTCCTCACAGTGCCACCTCAGAGTGCATTATCAACATAGCCATACACATAAGGAGCAAAGACAGACTGCACATCGATCATGTTTCAACTTTGTAGTCAATTAAAGCCATGGTTTTAAGATTAAAGACTTTATCAACATGCCTGATTGGTTTGTCTGAGTTACCTCACATAAAGACAAAGAAAGACAAAAATAGTAAAACCACTGTACTCATAAAGCACATATTACATAAAACAAAATAAAATTTGATAGGTACTATCCATACCAATAAAAGCATGAAACAAATGGGTAAAATAAGATCCAACACATCAGATCACCATAGATAAAACACTAACACCTGGATGGAAATTAGCAACAACCTCAAACGACCCACTCGATAAAGTGCATTAAAAACATCTGCCCCACTAGCTAAAGTACTCCAAGTGCATTAAAAAACCAGCCCTACTGCACAATTATGTAACCTGCTGCGCTCTGTTTGTAATGTTACGGAGGAGGCCAGCTTCAGGATATGTGCTGTTTTGGATCCTGAATGTTCTGGTCTTAACATGTCTTAGTCTTTTGTGAGAAGGAAGGAAATTAAAATGGTTGTTACCTGGATGAGAGGGGTAGTCTAGCCTTATAGATTTCCACTAGGGGTGTTAAATCACATCCAGTAATTCTGGATGTAGTTCACACCACTTTGTCCAGCTGCCTCCTGTCCTCAGCTGGCATGTTGCATAATCACACAGTTAGTGCATAGGTAAGGATGCTCTCCACTGCTGCTCTATCAAACTGCAACGAACATTGCTGGATAGGATAGAATGGCCACTTTTATAACTCAACTGTTTACATTTTATTAAGGCTGAGTGACAGGCCCTCTGCTTATAGTGCCCTTGGCTCCTCAGTCAAATTGAAGATGTTGGAAACCCAGTAACTGGCAAATTCTCCAAGACTCTCCAACAGTCTGGCTAAAAGAACATTCGGGCCCTAAATAGCCTTAATAACTTTCAGCTGAAGGAGAGGAGCCCCTTTTCTAACTGCACAGCACAACACTGCACAGATGAGAGGGAACTTGTTGTGGCAGGGGTGGGAAAAATAGTCACATCCTTTACCAAATAAAAGTAATAATACTGACACTTGAGTACTATCCACCTACTCTACATTCTACTACCAAATTTAAAATCTATACAATATGTGACATATTTTACAAACACAGCAAATGTTTTCTTTCTAAAATAGCCTGCAGAGTAACAAGCAACTATGGACTACATATTACAGGTTACAGCATCGAAGTACTAAACTTAAAGTCTCAGTATCTCAGAATTGTATATCGGTTCTTGAAAAAATACACTTTTTATCCTCACACCTCAGCTCTACCCATACAATCTTTTAGAAAATCCTACATCTCAGAATGCCGTATGGAGACTGTTCACAATCCGGTATTCACAGAAACGATATTAAAATATAAGAATGGAAGTGTGATATTACTCATCGAGACACATAATGCATGCATTGCAGCACCGAGAGCTGACATGTCAAAAAATTCAATACAATTTCAGGGGTAACAAGGATTACTCGAGAATGGATGTTCCTGCAGGAGACCAATCTGAGCAGCGAGACCCAGTGCCGTGTTCTTACACATCTCCCCATTCCAAAAGTCATTTTCACTTTCAGTGCAGGATGCATAATGTATGACAGGGTTAATCAACTTGAGACAAGGAGGGGAGGGAGCCATTTGGCTCGAACAGCCTGTCCTCTATAGGCGCCTCCCCTCCTTTCATCACAATTCATAGAGGCTTTCTCTCCATCTACTGTCATCTTTGCTCACCCTCTCCTCTCCTTGCTCTCTTTATTTGACTCCAACATTCAACCCCGCCACCTCTTTGCTTCACAAACTATCTTCACTCCCCAAAACTAGGAGCTAGTTCACAAGGGAACCCCCCAGCAGCCATCAATCTTGATGTTCTTCTACAGCCACAAATTATTTGTATTGTCTCAGTCAATTACTCTCCCATTCATCTTCCTGCAGAGCTGTGACATTCCTGTGTGTGTGTGTGTGTGTGTGTGTGTGTACACAAATACATTCTTGCATAAAGCACATATATGTGAGTGGTTGTGCGGGCTGCCTTGTCCCTTGTAGTTGTCCTCATTACCTCTGATCAATATCACCTAGTGCCAACTCCACTAATACACCCCTTACCCCCCCCCCCCCCCCCCCCACACACACACACACACACACACACACTCACACTCAGAGGTACTGCACACACTCATTTTTAAATAAACGATTGCAGCGTTGAGATTTACTCGGTGCTGGAGCTCGAGTGGGAAAGGCAGTAGAAAAAGAAATCAGCTTTATTGTTTATGACTACACATCATCTTCCTCAGACTGCTACAGGGGAGCAGAAACAGAGAGATACAGGTGACGGTGCGCGCACACACACACACACACACACACACACACACACACACAAAGGACTTAGAAAAAGAAAAATAGCCAGGCTGGGAACTAGAATTGATCTGACGTGGGGCCCCGGGGCCACGTTATGACGAGGTTTGCAGTAGCTGGTAGAAGTTTGATGGGGAAAAGGGGGGATGTTCATCACAGCAGAAGTAGAGCCATCATCTTCTTGGAAAGAGGAGTGTTACATTACTGCCTACCTCCACTGTCAGTAAATAAAGCTGTTCCCTCACTAATGATCCCAGGAATACTTGTACTCCATGGACAAAACTTTAATATTCTGCCACGCACAGCAAAGTGAATAACTGATGGTGGAGTAGAAACAGGCAAATCCACAGCTTGCAGAGATCTTTAAAAATCAGGGCGGCTGTAGGTGAGAGGATCCCTTTTAGATGCTGCAGATATTAGAATCTAATCATTCCAACAGCATAATGATAAAACATTTGGAATGCAGATGGAAGAAGGATGTCTTCTCATATATATACAGATAATGCTGTGACACATAAGACTAAACGCCCAAAACCAAGCCCTCCAGAGGATTCAATGTTTATTACATCTTATAATATAAAAGGGTTTAACAGAAAAAACATCCAATACTGGGAGCCCTACTGGCCATAGGGCTACAATCCTAAAGTGTGTCCTGAGAATGACACGAGGAAAGGCCACGGGTTCATTAAAGGAACGCTTATGAAGAGAAGAGTCATGACGAGTACAAGTCAGCCTGTGAAAGTAGCCGCATAATGTCATCAGAGTCATCTAAGATGGAGTTTGGAATCAATCCATGATCACAGACAGGCTGCGTTAAAACCTGAGGAGTTTAAAGATGAAGGTGTTTACAACAAAAAAAGTATTGAGTTTTACTCAGGGATGTATAGGGTCCAACATCTCTGGGGCTTAACCCATACTGGGTATTAAAATTCAAGATATCCTGGCCTCTGCTGATTTGATTTTTATTTTTCTCTTCTATGTACCCTGTCCTGAGGATGGTGCTGGAAAAAAAGATCAAAAAGGGTTCAAAATGGAACAATTTCACCATGGAGAATAATTCTGATCAGTAAAATTAAATGGCAAGTAGATTTTGTAATTTATTTATTTTTCAATTTAACTTGAAATTTTAATCCAATAGCAGGGTTATGGTTCTAGAATGTTAGGGTTTCAGTTTAACCTAAAAAATAGTTAGCACCTTAAAGGATTGAAAACCAGTGCCGGCTTCGTCTTTCTTTTTCACTTACTTTTTGTCATCAGTCTTCTTCTGTTTACTTGTCTTTACTATGTAGTTGTTGGCAAAGGAGGGCTAGGAAGTTTTTCATTGCTGGTGGTTGTTTCCTAGCCATTGTATTTGCAAAGCTCCTCCTAAAGCCACGTGCTTAAAATATTGAGCTTGACTGAATGAGAGCATGCACGGGGGAGGGTGGCTGCGCAGCGTGTGCATAAGCAGTGATTGACACTGTTAAGAGACTGTTCCTGGCTGGGATTGGTTGTTTTCACTCAGGTGTGGTGGATTCTTGCAAATGACATTAGGAGCACTGAGAGGAGCCAGAGGAACCTGATATTTTCACAGATTATCTGTCTCAGGTACCATTGTCAGCATATGGTGACATTTTCAGCAAATATGACAAAAAGTTATTTTCACAAAAAAAAAACCTACTGTAGCTTTAATACACTGATTATACATGTGTTTTTCTTATATATTGTTGTTTAGTGAATGCTTTTTTAAATAACATTACATATAAAAATATTTATTTACACTATATTCCATGCTTTGCTGATGCAAGCAGATCCAGCAAAAAAATAAAAAATAAACCAAAAATATAAAGCCTGCCTCTGGTTTGTGAGGCAGTGAAATTTAAAGGGGCACTGCACCAATTTTACAGAGAGATCAATTTACTCATCAAGCTGAGTACTCCTCTGCCTGTGAAAACAGTTGTGTCATGTCTTTAGTGGCTGTGGGGGAGCTTTATCAAGATTGAACAATTTCCTTACAGAAAAAGGATATTTAACTTTAAGTCATGATATTTTGGCCTCTGCTGATTCAATTTTGCCCAGTATTTTTTCTAATTTGACTCTTGTGAGACCTATTAGTTTATGGAGATACTACAAATTATGAGGGTACCTCTTTAAATGAAAAAAAAAAAGAAGCTACTCAGCTACTAGTTGTCGCTGTGTCTTTGAAGAGTACGCCTTTTCAGTTCACCTCCTACAGGAAGTAGTCACAATTAGTTACAATTTCTATCAAATAAAAAAAGGATGAATAGTCATTGTTGATAATACCATATATTAAATGTTATTCCATTATTTATTTGATGAAAACAAAATGTATGATTTTTCACAATTTCTGAGACGTTTTCAAAGCACTGTAATGGTAAATATCTAGGATAATTAAGTGGAAGTAATACTAGCACTGGTAATACTAATGCCATGGTAACAAATTGATATATGTGGGTATACTAACATATTACTAGTATTTTAACAGTGTATGGTTTTTAAATTTGATTTTTCTTTTTTTCTCTCTCTCTCTCTCTGTTGCTTTCTTCTTAGTTTGGACATTAAAGGGATAAAACAGCATCTCAGGAAGAACTTAATGTATTGGACTGTTCATGTATCCTTCACCTGTATTGACAGAGGTACACAAATACATTACTGCACAGCTTGTTAGACATACAATGTGGTTCCGCTGTTATATGTTTGCACTGAACCACCCTGATGAAGGCCAAGTAGCTGAAACCATTTGGGAAATAAACACTGTAGTTGAAAAGAGTTGTGCGACCTGTTTATCTATTAAATATCTGAAGTGAACCATGTTGGATTGAGGAGGACACACAGTCTCCTAGATACCAATTAGCAGCTGTGAGCAGGTCAGGACAGAGACAGGGGAGAGGAAAACAGTGGAGAGAACACCTGTGCGCTGTCAACACAAGACAGGGGTACACTGAACATACATGTTCGCACACAGACACACTAAACACACTTGTGTGATAGTCTACACTACACTACACACAAACTGTGAATGCTGTGCTTTAGAGCCTGGCTGGTGTTTGTAGCGTTTACCAATATTCAATATCCAAGAACCATTAATCACCACCGTATTAATCATACCTGTGCTTTTCATGCTATTACAAGTCAGCTTGTCTGCTATGAAAAAGCTCTACTCATTCATTATAACACAGATTAAAAAAATTGGTGTGTCAACTACCAATTCTAATTAAGCATTTTATATGATATGTTAACACTGGGGCTTTATACAATCTGTCTGACAGTGGTTGATTACGTATTGAGATCCTTGAATAAAAGTGTAAATTCAAGGTGAAATATATTCTATGACAAGAGAAAGTAATGCATTGATTATTTTAGTATGCACATATATAAAAGCAGAATGCGTCCTCATACAAGGGTTTGCATGATACAACAAATGAGCACCCAACAAATTAGTGCACCTACCAGTTAGCTCGGGTTCAGGAAAATAATCATGGTGGGGCCCTGTTAAGCTACATACTTAACATAAAGTTACATAATGAGGGTTTAGAAAAAAGAAACCTGGTTGGGTGTCGTCATGTTATGTAGTTAATCTAAGCTACGAACTTTATGTAAAGTTATGTAGGTTAGATTTAGGGGGGAAAAGAAAAAAAATTTGGTTGGGCGTCATCACATTACGCACTTAACATATGATACGTATATTAGAAAAAGTTACATAAGTTAGGTTTAGGAATGTAAAGTTTTGTCGGTTAGGTTTAAGGAAAAGAAACATGGTTGGGCATCGTCACATTACATACTTAAAGGCGCTGTATGTAAGAATGTGGCCAAAACGGTTACTGCACCCAAATTCAAAATACTGCCGCGAGTCGCGTCCGCCCCTCCTCCCCTACAGATTCGAGGTTGCTGGACAGCGGCACGCTGGAGACTGATTTGTTTGCCCACGGGCGGCTGCCGTGGCAGGGCCGCGTCACCGCGTCCTTGATCTGCGGCTTTCCAGCGGACTGTTCGAGCAAGTCCGGCTTCTCTGCTGCTACCGCTGCTGCCGGGGTACAGCTGAGGAGGAGCCGGCTGCTAATGCTATGTACCGGGACACTGCTAATGCTGCTTGCCGTGCTGCTGTAGCTCAGTCGTAACTGTAACTGATGCTGAGAGTCTACTGACTGCGTGACTGGTAGACGGCGGTGGGTGGCACAACAGGCCAAAACACAAATTCAAAACATAAACATGATTTGCGGACCGTAAATTTTTTTTTTAAATGCGAATATTCTGGCTGTACTATTGTTGTCGGTGAGATCAGTATGTTATATGAACATTATTCCTTAGTCTCTATTACATATTAGGAGGATTTTACGACTATTTGCTTTATATTTCTTACATATAGCTCCTTTAACGTAAGCTATGTACTTACAAAAAGTTACATGGGTTAGATTTAGGAATGTGAAGTTACATTTCAGGAAATGAAACATGGTTGGGCATCATCATGTTATGTACTTGACATAAGTTACCTACTTTATGTAATGTAACGTAGGTTAGGTTTACTTACAACAATGTGCCTTTACTCAAGGTTCATTTGGTTTCACACGTTACAAAAACATCCGTTACTTGAGGGAAAGTTCTGTATTTGTTTGATTCATCCTCCACCTCAATCTGCCTCCTTACAAGTACTGTAACTGTTTATACTACTTCCTTCTTTACTCATTTGCATTCGTCACATGATCACAGCCTTAACAATTACGTGAGTTATACCCAAATTAGTAGCTCACGATCACAGGGGTCAGGCTATATATGAATTCTGGTGCATTATTTTTCATAGGTATAGGCTACATATGAACACTGTATGAGACCAGCCTCGTTAGTATTATGATCATAATACAAAAGTATTTAAGGTAAAAGTACTCATTTTAAATAGGATATTAAGTTATCCATAAATACTATAATATCACTATATAAATTACATTATTGTTTTGTTATTGCTGTTGCATAAAGATGTAAAAATTGTTAGCAGCATGTTTTCATTAGATGTAGTGGAGCTATTTTTAACTACAGTAGGCTATATGCTGTTGGGTAGGTTGAACTATACAAATGCATAATGTTTTATAAACTGATAATGTTTTATTTTTTCTTTATTTTCAAAAATATTAATGTGCAGAGAAGCTGGTAAGTATGCTTGTCATATATAATGGAGTACAGCATTTGCCCCTGAAATGTAGTGGGAGATAAAAAGTATACGGTATAGAAGGTACCATCCAATCCAAACAAGTACGTCAAGATTGCAAGTAAAGTACATGTGTAAGTGTTCTAAAGTAAAGTAAAATGTTATCAAAGCCAAGACTGTTGGCAAAAATTCTGAAAATCAAACCAAGGTTGAAAACAAAAAACAGATTTGTCCTCATGCTATTTCATCCTCAGGCAGGTTTGTTTAGCATGTGCACATGTTCTTGCATCTGTTAGTATAATACATGAAAATACAATCAAACTACATACAAAGATAAAAAGCACATACATGTCTTTTTGTCACTGGAATAAATGCATTGGAAGAGACTTCCTACAGCAATCAAAATCAAGTGATGAGTTTCTATTCCTGCCTTACAAACAGTGGTATTTATCCTGATGGTTGGTTTGCAACAAATGGCTAATATGACCTGTAACGTGCCTGCGCATCTTAAGTAGTCAGTAACCCACCCCCACAGTCATTATGACAAACTCACAGTCTGATAAGTTGTGATCCAGCGTCCACCAGCTCAATGCTGGTAAGCAAACACTTACTAAGCTGCTCTAATTCTCCTTAAATATTCTCTGTGGTGGCTCCCACAATATCCGTCTGGAAATAAACTGTTTCAGAAAAAAAACGAAGGAAAAAAAAAACCCAATAAAGGCTACAGGCTGACTTGCTGCACTGTGTTTGAAATGTCCTGGGGGGAAGTGACGCTCGCTTAAGATTTCAGACACATGCGAGATTGAGAAGTATTTTAAGGAGAGTTGTCAGTCTGACTCCTTCTGTATTCAGTTCATGACTGGAAGGAGAGGATCGCCAGAGTTCACAGCAGAGACAGAGAAGTGCTGTTACTCAAATTCCAGTTCAAGAACCTGATATGAAGAGGCAGGATAAAACCCTTTTCAAATATTCAGATATAAAGCTGAAAAAAAATCATAACCGGAGGTCCATTCACAAGTTTTTTTCTAGAGGTTCAAACTGCATCACAGAGTCCTCGTCAGCAGATGTATGTTGCTAAGTTCTGTGTTTGCCCTTCAGTTCGCTGAACAAAATGTAGACACTGATGAAGAAAGTAAGACAAAAAAAAAAAAAAAACCACTAAGTGGACCTTAAGTGAAGATTCATTTGTCGACTTTTTCCAAGGTCATGAATTAACTCAAACACTTAACAGATACAAGTCTCTCAGCCTAAATTAAAGCCCTTAACAAACACATAGATGTTAATTGGATCTGAGTAAAGTCAAAAACACCAAAAGCTCAGCATGTAAGAAGGAGGTTTAAGTGGTAACAGAGCTGCAGAGGCAAAAGCAACCTATTCTCACTCCCAACTTGTCAAATACCAACACTTGGTCTTTGGCCCTCAGCATCTGATATCGACCCACCACGGCACCCTTTAGCATCTGTATTAAATGCAACTGGCAGCATCATTAATAAATGTTCCAAGCAATCGACTGAGTACAAATAGCAAGAAAGTCCACGTAGGGAGGAGGTTGGGGTGGACAGATGGGTCAAACAAACACAGGACTTTCACCCAGCAGACAGCTGTTTGTGTCTCGTGTAAAACCAAAAGTCAATGTTGATTTATTTTAGTAAACTTTTTTTACTAATGTAGTCAACGTCACAAGACATGTCACATATGTTACATGATATATGTCATGTTACATTATCATGATAACAAATGCACTTATTTTAAGCCAAATCACGATGTTTTTTTCTAAACCGAACAAAGTAAACCTAAAAACTAAGCAAACCTATGTTGGAAGTTTATTTTGTAAAAAGTATGTATGTAACAAGTAGAAACTGTACATTTCCTGTTAACATGGCAGTGTCTTTTAAAGACACAATGCATATAATGAGTGAAAACTGCCACGCAATCCCTGAGCCTTCACAACTGACACTACAAGGGAACCTAGAACATCACTGTTTTACACATAGAGGCACTGACCAAGCTGCTTTACTGGACGAGTTGGGAGTCAGAATGTGTTGGTAACAGGTGTTAGCATGAAGGTATAAGCAGAATAGCCTGTTAAAACCGAAAGTCCCCCAATTGGGAGACTTTGAGAGCGACTTTGCAAACACAGTGTGAAACAATGCACTGATCATGAAGAATATAGTGATGTTGCACATCAAATTAAACAGCAGAACCTGGGCTACAAGGCTGTAAAACCCTTTTTACATGCCAAAACAACAACTAAATAAACAACAACAAATCAAACTCCATACAGCACCGATATCCCGACCCACTCGGTATATTTTGGGCTCTAACTTGACGACACATTATGCAAAACACAAGCCATGCATCTCAAATGAAAGCAGACACTCTGGTGTAGAGTCTCTTTGGCACATATGTGTGGAAACAGCAAAGTATCAGTATCACTATAGCTGTAATATTTCTCTTACCTTTGTTGTTTTTGCCATGAAAAGCTCATTCTGCCGTTAAATCACACCACATTCCTGTTGACAGACATGTTGTCCGTCATTCAAATGAATCCGGACGAACATGACGGACTTCAGGTTCTGGGGGTAAGCATAACAATGACCACTCACAGCAGCCAACATCTCCCCCACAATGGCGTTCCACTGACTCTGATTGGCTTACAGTGCTGTCAATCTCGTTTTGGTGTGTATAGCGTCATTCTATTGGCTCCAACGAATCAAACGAGGTGTCAATCACTCAAATCGACCAATTGGTTGCAGAGGTAGAGTCTCCAAAGCACAGAAGAGAAAATCTGTTTCACATGTAGTAGGTGTGTATTGGTCAGTTTGGAGTGGGAAATACATGAAAAAAAAAACTAAACAGACAGTTGTATGTGTATATCCTAAACATCAGTAGGGATTTACAGAAACAAAAAAATTAAAGATATAGGATTGTACATGACAAAAATCACATGCAAACATTTTTGGAGAGCTCGCCTGAATTTTCTGTACTAAAACCTCTCTAATATTGTAGCTCGCCTGAATTTTCTGTACTAAAACCTCTCTAATATTGTTATGCTTTACTTTATCAGAATCAGCCTTTGCAGAGTTAATGTTCACATATTGTACTATGATGTGATAGAGAGTTAATGTTCACATATTGTACTATGATGTGATAGAGGTTTGGAGCTGCAGCTGCATCATTCCAAAGGGATACTCATCCTGAAAATGCTTCTTTTTTTTTTAGGCGAACCTCAAAATGTTTCATTTGTGCTGTGTGCCATCTTCATTTACTCTTCACATATAACACATATACTGATCTTTACACATCTTAACAAATCTCACAAGTGTTCCCTTTACTATGACACTAAAAGTATTCAAATAGACCTTTTGGTTGCAGAGATATATTCATTTCATTATGAGTATGCAATTTTCGAGCAGAGGCCTATAAAATAGGCTTAGGGTTTAATCAGAACAAGTCAAATGTCAGGTTATGTAGGTGTTGTACACCTGCATGAATATGAAAAGACTTTACTTGTTGTCCAGTATTCAAACAACTGACGGTTGAGATTTTACCTAACTTCAGGTTTTGAAAACAACCAGTATGTCTGGGTTGACCTTTTTCTTGATGTTATAGATTTCAAACATGCTAGTGTTAGTCCATCAACCCATCACCAATATTGTCAGTTACAACTTTGTGGCTGGATAATGTGCACTTTACAAATCAATATGCTCTTGAAATGTTTAGAATATAAAAAAATAATACTGTATCTTATTCATGATACATAATATCTGAATTATTTGTAGGACCTTTTCCTGAGAGAATGATATAATGCAGTGCTAACTATAGAGATTACAGGGATATCCTTGAGAGATGAGCTCCATATAAACCCAAGTAAATGTTAATTCAGTATTCACTTTTTATTGTATACTTTATTCTCCATGTGATGCTTGCCTGTGCAAGTGTGTTTCATTTAAGCCCTTCACATTACATGAGAAATGAACTGAAATAAACTGGAACTGGAAGAATACCATACCATTTAAACAATGTTTCTATATAATTAATAGAGAATAAAATATTAGAGAATCATCAAGAAATTACGGACCCTTATGATAAAGTCTCATTCAATATATTATTAAAATCTATAAGTTGATTAAAATAAATCCTTAAAAAATTCCTCAAAAGTGAAACAATACAGCATGCTTTGGTAAAGACTGGGCAGTAAAGTATGCAGTACATGGTTTATAATTCGTGGGTAAAAAAACACAGTATTATTAATGTGTTTCATGCTTTTACTTTTATACCTCCAGTTTCAGTGGTGAGTTTGACATCCCCAGGGTGCACTGTACAGCTCACCTGTGTTTAACATCTTTCTCTTGTTTAATTTCAGTGTAATTAGAGTAAAAATGGAGGTGTGACCTGTAGTGTTACACAGAGCTACATGCTGTCCTGACATTGTCTGGCCAGAGTAAATAGCCAGTCCCATGATGATGATGATATATCTGATGACCTGTGGCGCTGCTGACAGGAAGCAGGCTTTTTAGCATGAAAGTCATTACAGCGCTCTGACCTCCTTTCTAATGACAGTGACACTGTAGCCTAACACCGCTGTGTCGCCCAACTCATCTACATGCATCCGGGGCGAGCGGGTGACATGGGGTCAGGGAGAACATGGGGAGCTGCCAACACGCCGATGCTCTACCAGCTGCTGACCCAGGTTAATGGCTGCGCAGCCTAAACCCAACCAGCAGAACAGGCAGTAGCAGATGGGTGGAGCTCACCTGACACCAGCTCTGCAGTGGTATCAGAACATTCTGAGCATCAACATCTGGCTCTGTTATGGAGGGATAATTAGGAAATAAGCTGTGCACAAATAAGAACTGCTGGTCTAAACATAGATGTCTATAAACAATGCCTGTGGTGTGGGAGATCACAGTTAACATGTTCAACATTTTAAAGATCCATGCGCTTGAGTTGTTAAGTGTGTAGGATAAGTCACATTGTTTAACGATGTTAATTTTCAATAACTGAATGCACATTAAATAATACTCCTGGTTCAATCATCAGTATGAAATGTACAAAGGAAGATTAGGGCCATATTGAAAAAATAATAAAGAAAGTACATATACATACCATTGGTCTGGTCCTTCAAACACAACAATCCCTGTCTTATTATCATTAAGAGAGAGAAATGTTTAAAGTTTAAATTCATCCAAGTCTTGATATCATATAAACAGTTTAGCAAGACTGTATAGAATCCTTACTCCTTACTTTTTGTTTTTAACAGTAAATAGATCTGGATATTATCGGAAAAGCAATGTAATGGAATGTTATGGCCATTAAAAATGGACCCCAAGGGCAGCATATAGAGTGAGAAGAGGACGGGGCCCCAAAATGGAGCCTTGAGGAACCTTACAAGTAAGTGAAGCTGCTGCTAAGGAGTGTTTGTCAAGACAAAATGAGAAGCTTCTATCAGTCAGGTATGAGTGGAACCATTTGAGGGCTGTACCTTTATTACCCACACAATGTTCAAGACATGGTAAAAGAATCCTGTGATCCGCAGTATCAAAGGCAGCGGTCAGGTCTAAAAACATGAAAACAGTAGAGTTGCCTGAGTCGACAGCTAAAAAGAGCAACTTGAGTAAGTTCCATCGAGGCCTTCTTGAGATATTGCGTTCACCAGAATGCGATGGACACTAGGTCACAGTGACCTTGACCAGTCTTCAAAATCTAATCAGTTTATTGTTGAGCTGTGGTGGACGTTTGTGCCAAATTTGAAGAAATTCCTTCAAGGGGTTCTCAAGAATGGATGGACGGAAGTACACATATATGGACATATGGACGGACAGACAACTTGAAATCATCATGCCTCTGGTCACAGCTATCCGCAGCTGTCAAATTTGACTTGATTACATTTCCTAATGTGTCTATGTGAGTGCACAGCTGCTGAGCAGCAGCACAGTTAGGAGGAGTAAAAGAAATCCTTCACTATCTTTGATTTCACTGGGTTGATATTGATTGTAATAGAAGAGACCTGTCTTGGTTAAAATAGATCATGATTTTGTGTTATTTTAGAACTGCCTATCAATGTTTGCCACAAGCCTGACCTCATGTCAAATTTAAAAAGCTTTTAGTTTTGTGCTTCCATTTTAAAATTCAATCAATGTGTGCTTTTATGCAAACTCCAGGCTCCATACCTTGAGGTTACAGTCAAAAGTAAACTGTTAAATTATGCAGGAAAAGAATGGTATATATATTTCAAACTACCATCACTGCCAATAACACTTTTCTATACTGATCTATATTGTTTTTTGAAGGAGGACCCAGTCTAGATGACACTGCTTTTCATCCAAAACATATTTCTCTCTGCTTTGCATATGAATGCAATTTGTGGGAGGCACAGTTGTGTATGCATAATATTTGGTACAAATCACAGTGTATAGCATGTGGGATACCTCCACAGTGTCAGCATTATTTGACAAACAGATGTAGAGAGGCCACAGCTGCACAGGGAGGTCACTCCACTGAAACATTTTTACTATGTGACCTTTGGAAAAAAAGAAATACATGCATGTATTCAGAGGAAAACTGTGCAGTGGCCATTATTCTTTTGCTACTGTTATTATGGAAAAAAAGTAATTACACTGGCTGTTTCAGTGCACTGCTTATTAATGACAAACCTTTCAGTCATTTAACACTGCGGCCTTCCACCGTCACCAGCAAGGACTCCGTCTTTCATTTATTTCACTTAATTTTGCAACAGGCCCTGCTTGTTTTAACAAAGCGTAATGGAAAACACAACAAATCATCAAGCCAAAGTCAAATTACAGATTCATGAGGTCCATTACTCATGACAGATGTAAAAATGTATTTCGTGTTGTTTTCTGTCCACTGATGGAGGGGCTCAGGAATACACTGGCAGAGCACGTTATGGCAGGACATTGATGATGCAGTCAACATAATGAAAGAAAAGCCTTGCTTATGATGGATTTTATGTATGTGATACTCAGAGATGTTGGCATCTATGAAGACTGAGGTGGGATGCAGGGAGAAATACAAACACCACATGTGTCTGTTAAGAACTGTAATCACAGCAGTTACTGCACAGCAAAAAAGACAAAAATAGACTAAAGGACTAGTATGTAGGATCTAGGGGGCTATATTGGCAGAAATGTGTATAGTGTTTGTGTATAACCACCTGAAACTAAAAATCTTTGTGTTATTGTTACCTTAGAATTAAATGTTTATATCTATATAGAGTGGGTCCTCTTCCATGGAGTCTGCCATGTTGTTTCTACAGTAGCCCAGAGTGGACAAACTAAACACTGGCCTAAATAGGGCAAACTGTTGTGGTCCAGCCGAAATATTCACATAAGTTTAAATAAAGAACAGTACATCTTGATCTGGTTTTCTTCACAGTACACTTTGCGGCAAAAGGGACCTGCTTTTCTCTGGAGCTGTACCCACAGATCAGCTCTGGTTTTCTCCATTCAACATAAACCTCCCTTTTTTTCCTGTGCTGTACTAAAAGAAGAATTTTGTCATTGTGCTCGTGCCCGTTCTGACATTTTAACACATAATATTCGCTTCAATTTCAATGTCCCATTCCACTTTCTTGTCTTAATAGTGGCAGCACCGATTCTGACATTGTAACAGTAACTGAAAATAACAGGTAGCATCAGTAGCATTTGAATAAATTTAAGGCTTGTGTCACACAGACACGGCTGTTCCTCAAACAAACTCTTTCTTCCGTCTTAAACTGCCATTTCACCTGCAGCTGCTAAGTGTTTGCTAATTCCACCATCATATAATGTCACACTGATTACTGACTAATGGGTGACATGGGAGTGGATTTTTTCCTGTCCCATCCTGTTCTCATATTTTGTTTATTCATACCAAGACTACATATTAAGCCTATTTATGAAAACTAACCAATTAACTTTACAGAATAGTTTGACGCTGAAAAAACTCCTAAGAGCTTAGATAGATAGATAGATAGATAGATACTGTTACATTATCTTTTTTATATTTTTATCATAATTTTTCGATTCTTTATATATGTTTTTGACTGTTGCAGTTCTTTGTCTTTAAGTTTTATTTCCTCTTAATATGTTTATTGCATGCATAAAAAACGAAGGCAAATTTTTTGGTGAGTTAAGTCCTACTTGGTAACAAAGTTTATTTTGAGTCTAACTGCTACAATCATGTGGCAAATAACTAGCTGTTGGTCCATTAGCTCGATGCTAACACACAGTAAGAATTTGCCATGAATGTGCTAGTGGAAATTAGCTTTGCGATAATATTATCTCAACAAACAATCCATTGTACATCACATGCATAACATGAAAAAAAGATATGCTCATCATGGACGTATTAAGAGACCTGGATACAGCATTGGCAGCGGGGCCCCGTTCATTCCTATTAAAGTTGCTCTGTTGCACATGAAGCAAAAATCACTCTGTTTCTGTGGTATGAAATAACCCAGATGATCGGTGCAGCTTCCGCATCATTGGGCCCATAGGGCAGGCGCACTAGAGACTTATAGCTGCTGAGAACGATTGACTGTGACCGAGTTGCCAACTTACGGTTAAGCACTCCGTTAACATGCATGAGGATAAAATATTTTAATTCTGCGGCTCTTTTAGACTTGCCAAATGTTATCCGACTGAATGATTAAACCTTGATAGTGGAAGTTATTTTGCAAGGGTTGTGACACATTTATTTCTAGACATCGCTTTCCTAGTGTTATCTATGGGAAAACATCTTTTGGGCAGTTTTTTGCAGAACCACTGTTTGGCCATTACAAAAATTGGTTTCAAAGCCCGGCACACTTCCCGAGGGCCTGATGCTCATACTGACATGCATGTATTCCCTATGTTCTGTGGAAACAAATGATAATAATAGCTGCTGACTATTATGAGTCCCCTCCCACTGGCTCCTGCTGACTTTTTGTTTTTCTATCCCAACCCACTCATGTGATGAATGGTTAAACTGACACCCATCCCACAGGAACCACGTGACTCACAGGATTCCCAAAAAAAGTGTCAGCCTCTATTACAGGCAATGTGCAAAACAGTAATACAGGACTGTCAGCGAATCAGTGCCTACGCATTTCAAAAGAGCAATGGCCAGTGGTGAAATACCGACACTTATGTCATCAGTCACTCCAACCAATGGTGTAACTTCAATACTCTCTTACTCAATCACTTACGGACAGACTTTCGTATTTACAGGGTTAGCCTTGCCTCTGCAGTACAGGCAAAAAAACAATTAACTTTCAGTTAGACTAGTGAAGGACCACAAAACTAACTCCAAACCCAACTATTACACGAGTTGTTTTAAAAAAAAACTGGTATTAAATGAGCACATTGGTGAGGAGGAAGCCCATCACCACAACACTTCTGCATTAGCTGTGATTAAACTGGTTTGTGAGCAGGCAAGAGCACCAGCGAAGAGCCTCTCACATCGCCTGTGGAAAGAGACAGCAGCAGCTTCCATTTATAATTATATCACATTTACTTGTCTGTCTTTTGACAAATGAGAGATTATTGTTGATGAGAGATTGTTTGAGGGTTTTTTTTCTGCTGTCATATCCTGGCTCGATAGAGTAAATATAAATGTCTCAAAGCTTTGAATAAAAGCTTGAAGTCATTTTCCTTCTTTGTCTTGTCAAACCCTACCACCCTACCAGCTCCAGCTTTGAAAAGTCTTTCTTTCCTGTCTCTCCTCTGCCCCATTATCTGCTAAATAATAGTTGAGTGAACAAATGTTGCTCTTTAATTTGGTATCATAAATCCCAGGGTTTATGATCAGCTTATCACAGGGATACACGCAGTAACAGCTCACCACTCGCAGAATTTATTTTGCCCAACAGAGGCATTACGCCATTTCAATGCCAAAACTATCTACCGGCAGACTGGAAGGGGGTGGGGGGGGTGGGGGGTGGGGTGGGGTGGGGGGGTTCTGTTTGCCATCCAAACAAACAAGATAACCCACATGTGTTGGTGGCTCACGTAGCCCTATCACCAGCACAGGTTGATGAGTGTACGCACACGTGCGCAGACGCAAAGACATACACACAAATACACACACGAAGGGACGTAGCTGTGTACAGAGCCAAACGCACCGAGACTTTGTTCTCCTAACAACAAAGTTTGGAGATGCAGCTCAAGTCACGCTGGCTGATACGCGAAAAGTGCTCATGAATGGAGCTTCAAAGACAAATAATTCAAATGGTGTTTTGTTTCTCAGCATCTCCCAGATGCTCATGTTTTTCTGGGTGGGTATCAAAGACTCCTCTTTATTCTGCCACTTGAAAGGAAACGACAAAATCGAGAAGAAAGACAAATAGGAAAAAAAAAAAATCAATAAAAAAGTTACTTCATTATGGAGTTCCTGTCTGGAAAAGTTGCACCGTTCTAACACTTTGAAAGAAGGGCCCGATTAATTGACAACTGCCAGTTTACACGCAAAAAAATGATTTATTGAAAGTGGTTGTAAGAGAGATATTGTACTTTACTGATAAACCAGGATGACTTTGAAATCCACACTTGCCATTTTCAAATCCCGTGAAGAGGCGAGTGCCAAAACTGCCATTGCTCTGCTCTCATAATGAAGAGGGATTAGCTTGTATTACACAGCACTGAGACTGAGGAATTAGCATCCAGTTTATATTCTGAAAAAATACATGGCCCCCTGATAGGAGTCATTTTCATCTGTTTTTTTTTTTTTCGTGAAGAGACACAAAAACACTATTTGGAGTGAGGTATGAAAGGCATTATGTGGAGGAATGGGAAAAATCGTACTTTTCACTCAAACAAAGTAAACAGCAGTGTCTGTTAGAGACACTGTGTGTCAGGGTTACAGACAACATGGAGCTGGCTTTATATGAACACTGAGTCCAAACCCAAGCTCTGCCTCCTTACGTTACATTTCAGCATGTGTTATTTGGCCGACTACAGCTATGGAAGACCCCAGGAGACTTTATTAAAATGATAATTTAAAAATGAGAATTAAATTGTAATTCCACAGAAGCATTATAATGTTCTGCATTGTATGTTATTTGAGTAAAAATTAAAATAGAATAACCCAATTTTCATTTCCTCTTACTCGCATAGGTGTTTTATGACCGTATTAAAATGAATTTGGAAAAAAGCTATTTGACATTTAATTTTCAATGTTTTACCCCGCTGTACAGTGGACAATATTGAAATGTTGATTCAAATTTGAAAACTAAAATGCAATACAGATAATGTAACCTGATTTTTCATTAAAATGCAATGTTCTAACCATTAGAATTTTTTTTTTTTTTAATGGCATTTGGCATTTTATTTACAAAGACCTGACATGCTGTACAGAGGACAATGGGCCTCATTCACCAATATCTTCTTAAGAATCTTCTTAGATTCTTTCTTAAGCTGTTCTTAAGAAAACTCTACATCAGATTCATCAACGTGTTCTTAAACGGCAGAATTGTTCGCAGCTGTGTTCTTAAATTGATGAATCCCATCTCCTCGTAAACTGAAAGCGCGTGCCAGGTGAGCCTAATTAACATAGGATTAGCATAGGTAACCGCCCATCAATGCCCATAAAAGGGCATGAGACCTCTAGGGCCATGAGCAGACACAGATGTCATACAGAGGAAACAGCAACAACAAAATGCCCAAAGCATAAAGTAAATCAATCGGAGCACAGCAGGTAAAGAGAAAAAAAAACTTTGGTAGTTCAGAGGTGGAGGTACTGCTGCAGGAAATCAGCTGCAGGAAAAAAAAATATATTTAGTAGCCTTAGTGCAGTAACACTAACAAAAAGGAAGCATGGGAGGCTGTCACACATGCAGTGAACGCAGTATCTGGAGAAGGACGCACAACAGAGGGGGTGAAAAAGAAATGGTTTGATCTCAAATCAAACCAAAAAAAAAAAAAAAAAAAAACATTGCAAAATTCCGACGGGAGATGCAACGGACTGGAGGGGGAACAGCAGACACCCAAAACCTGTCTGAGTTGGACCAGCGCATCGGGGCCACCATCAGGGACACGGCACTCTCAGGTAGGCTATGGGAAAAATCTAAATCACTATAATGTTTATTTTATTCAATTAATAGTTTAATTTCCCCACCCTACTTTTTAGGAGCACCATCGACTGAATGTCTGGATACAGACCTGGGCCCCGAGGCAACGCTTTCATCCCCTCCCTGTGCGGCTGCTACTCCAGAGGAATCGGAAGGTCTTTTTTTTCTTTTTTTCTCGGAAATAATACCTTTATTTAAAACGTGTCCTAAAGGCACCATAGTGTGTGTAAGATCAAAATATGTCTTAGTATTGGACTGAGGGTCACAACAATATGGCGTGATTTATTATTTATTCACAGATGGAAGTCCCGCAGAGCCAACCTGCAACAGAACCAGAACCCTCCTGCAGCAGTACCTCCACGCGTACTTGGTCCGTGCCTCCCCAAGCCTGATCTCGGAAGCGGTGTTGGACAATCAAGAAAGGATAGCTGACACGCTCGATAAGATTGCCTCAACACTTATCCAGTTCACTTAAAGAAATTAATGAGAATTTAAAAAAATAAAGATGTGCACTGAAACCAGGCTGTCCTCATTTTTGAAGTGATACAGACTGTTAGATTCAAATTGTAAATTACCAAAAAATAAAATAAACAAAAATGTGATATGACAGAAATATCACTGTAATATCTTATTTTAATGAACTGCACAAAAGAAGACAACACAACCAATGTGCCAACATGTCGGCACTGAAATGACCATATTTAGACAAGAGGGTGGAGCTGTGGAGGAGCAAGGGTGGATTGGACTGGCAGGCAGCCTGTCACTCAAAGCAGCCCTCCCTTAATTATGTGTAACTTTAAACCTTAAAAAAATGTAAACGGTGTGTTATTTAAAAATTCACCCCCTATGAAGTTTTCATTTATTGAGGAAATTAGCTATAAAGACTAAAATCATTTTTGTATCAGGCTGTTAACATGTTTACTTTGGCTGTGACGCTGAGCATTTTAACATGGGGGACTGACTGGCTTCTGAAGACAGCCTCAAGTGGCCATTCAAAGAACTGCAGTTGTTGGCACTTGGGTGTTGGCTTCATTTTTCAGCCCTGGAGGTTGCCGCTTGGTCAAGACACCATGAAGGACCTTTCAGTAGGACAGTCATTCCTGACTTCAAGAGGTTACATTTATGATGACTCTGACTGAACTGTTGCTTCAGTTTGAACCAAACACCAGTGGGCAAAGCTGTGTTTTTTTTGTTTTGTTTTATTTTGCTATAATGAATATTATGTTTCCCAGTGAAATATCTGTATCATTGTTTCCCCCTTCCTAAATGCTCTCCTGTGAAGTGACCTGAGTAGTTCTGAAGCTGTAGCTATGCTGGCTTTTAATCATAATTTACCAAGAGAATTAATCAACTTCATACTTCAGATGTTAGTCTGAAAAGTATATATTTAATCCTTGCATAGTCATCGTGTTTCTTTGTGAATCCAGCCCTAATGAGTCCGACTGTGCATCAGAGGTATGAAAGTGAAGAAGATCTTTATGAGCAGAAAAAGAGCTCCAACTGGAGTACAGGTGGCAAGTCGTTAAACTTCAGCAGGGACATTAAAAGAAAGTTTGGAGCCCTCTGGTGATCCAAGTTATGACCCTCGACTTCAACCATAAAACCCCTAATTACACGCTGATGCAGTCATTTTAATTAATACCACACACCCAGTCTGCCGAGCAAGAGCAGTACAAGTATTTTAAAGCTTGAACTTCACCAAAATGGGGGCAGTAGTGCTCTAAAGGTTAGAGAAGCGCTCTCGACTTCCATCCTTTTTTAATTTTTTTTTATGGAGCAATGTAACCCCAAAGACTCTCCATGCAGAGACACACTCACATCTACTGATTTCTTGGGAAACACAAAATATTAGGAGTGAGCGTGACTTCTCTTCTTGACCTCTGTTTGTACAGTACTTGCTGACCTTTACTGCAGAGGTTGTTCACTTGTCCACATACATAGTATGTGGCCACGGGATGCAGGGTGAATAAATGATTTCCTCTCCAACTTGAGAGATGCACAAACTGTTAAACCAGCAGACTCTCTCCCACAACAGTTTTACTTTCTTTTTATTACCTGATTGTGTGCGTGTTATTGGTGAGAAATGTAATTTCAGTACTGAGCAAAACGACGGGGGATTTACTAAAGACTGCAGCTACATAAAGCCATACAAACATCATAAAAAACATGTAATGAGTCAAGCATCAAAGACCAAGAGAAGGTGATCAGAGGGGTAGAAATGCCCAAAAGCCATCTACCAAAAAAAAAAAATCCATTAAAAATGACTACTGTGTGAATAAAGTTTTCCACTGTGTCATCCATCCCTTCCAAAATAAAGACGTTTTAAAATGCCTAATCCAAAACTAAATAGCCCTTTACTATTTTAAGTGAATTAAAGCTAGTGATAATCTCTAGGTGACATGGGGAGCCATCTAAGGTGCCACATAGACAGGGGGATGGGGAGTCTATGTGGAGAGCATTAGTGTAAGAGAAAATGAAAAGCCAAAAGCCATCCCAGGCGCAGTTACAAAAAAAAAAGGACAAACAAAGAAGAAATTTGCACTTACAGTATTCTGTAATTGTTTGTAACTTATTATTATTTGTGGGTTTCTGCGGCTCGGATTACAGTGCACAGTATTATATGTATTTCCTTTTTGTTAATTAAATAGGAAAAAATGATAAAAGGACAATTACATTGCTTTTAGTCTGTAATAACCAAATGAATTGTTTTTACCATTGTGACGTGAATGTTCCTTGCCACATTAAAATCAAATCACATTTCATGTGAAGTTGTCAGCACTTACTTGTTTTTATGAGGAGGTGCAGGGGAGCTTTTTCTTTCTTGAGATGCTTCATGCCAAAATGAATGGATTCTAAGATGGGATGCACAATAATATTGGCACGTCATTGGAATGGGCCAACATGCTGATAATTTAGGTGCGTTGTTGGTAGTGGCGCTTATCAGCTTTAGAATGAACTACCAGAATCAGACAACATGTTTTTTTTTTTCTTTTTTTGCACAATGAATGAATACATACATTGAAAAGTATTGTATTTCATGTCTCCATTTGCTGGTGGCCCATCACAATAAGAGTATGCATGCATAATATGATGTTAATTCCACTACAGAAGAGACTTGTTGATCACTAAAATTAGGTAGGGAAAGAAGTTGATGTATCGATATTAGTTTTCAGTCAAATGAGTTATTACACACTGACGTATCAGACATCGGCAAAAAAAAATCCAATATTGTGTAACCCTAGTTTTTATAAAGGCATTATAATCTCTCCTACCAATATGACAGTAATTTGCTCAAATGCTTGATATAACCCTAGTTTCCATTCTCAGCTGAGCTCTTGTGATCATTGACTGTTCTCTCTATGAATTAAAAGCACCAAGGTCAGGGTTAGGAGTTGGGTGTACAGTGTCTGACTTTAACAAAGCAGGCAACCATTTGCACCCTGACCTTTACCAACAGCCAACAATGGTTTATTTTCACCATGACAACAATCTTTTACAAACTTAAACCAAGTAGTTTGATTTGCTTGAAATTAACCAAACTTTAACCATCATAGAGGTAGTTGTATAAGGACATATTGACGTGTAACCCTCAGACAAGAAGTTTTTTTTTTGTTCTACCTACCTTTCCCTCAAACCTTGACACCTATTACTCATCTTAATGAGGCTGGGTCTTTATTAATACAGTGCCATCAATAAACAGTGGCTCTTCACAGTGCCTTGCAAATTACATCAATAGAGTACAAGGCAATAGAGAAAAGAAAAAAAAAAACTTTCAATGAGGGTGGTGACAAAATTCAAATATAGGCAATGATAAATCAGTCAGTCTCAAATTTAGATTTTAATTTAGATGACTTGTTTGCCATTTATAATGATTTCAAAAAATGAATGAATTAATAAATTTAAAGGAATATGATTGTTTTACACTGTTTTTATGGTGTGAATTTTATGTCCCTAATAAGCCGCAAGTTTTGTCCCTGCTGCAGTTTTCACTGCCACTTTTAGCAAATGTGAAGTGAAGAGGAAAGCTCAGAATATGTCTCCAAAAGCAGGGACTGAGTGGTAATGTAAGAGCTGTTGCCTGTATGGCAAAGAAGACAAAATATGTTAAACTACAGTGTCTGTCTGTTTGGCCTTCACATATCTCGAGAGTCGCTGATCTGATCAACTTCACACTTAGTTGGTGTATGGCAGGGGACCCAAGGAAATGCAGTGCCGAATTTGGTACAGTTTGCACAGGCGACATGTTCAATATTAATAAACTTTGCATAAACGAATGACCAACGTGCTGTGCAGCAGTGGGAGCAGGGCTTCAGGGCTCTGCAGACTGAGTTGAGCTTGTCTTCAGCGACATATGCAACAACTCTCCGGCACTCACTACAGTACTTACAACAATAGATGACAAAAGAGAACCTGAATGAGCGGTTCTTGAGAAGTTCCCCTACTGTTGTGCTCCAGTGTTGCTGTTGTTAAGACTTCAGTTCAATAGCAGCGAGTAACAAACTGCATATAACTTCCACATAATGAGCTCCGAACTCTGTTGTATGTTCAACAATGCTCCAAACCTAAAAATTCAACTCTTCAATTCCCTATCGACCCAATTTTGTCCTTTTCCAGAGGGACATGGGATCTTTAGGAGGAGATAGCAGGTCAATGCAATATAGAAGTGGTATACATCAACTGAAAGCTGGGAAGCTGAGGATTAATTTGAGATGCAGCTCAGCACTGTGTCAAGTTTTTTGTGTGATACAAAAGCAGAAAATATTGCCCTCTACATAAATAAAAATTAAGTTACACATGTTCTTACAGCGTAGGAGGGTAAATACCCTGGAAGAAGTGCAAACTTTGAATTATTTATCTTCACCGGTTTATTCATTGATACAAGAAGCGCTACAAAGATGGCACAAGGCACTTCAGTCTCCCACACAAGTATCAGGAACGCAAAGGAATCCTGTTGTTTGACAGTCAGTCTTGGAATTTGCACGGGTGACTCTGTTTATTGGCTTACAAATCCATATGTAGCACATGTACTGTAAAGGTTTGTACTCAGCCAGTCCCACCCACACAGATGGAGGAACACATGTTGTTCCATAATTTGTAGGTAAACATGTTACAATAAAAGGTAGGGACAAGTTAGTAACACTGCATTGACCCCTCATTCACAACCACTAAAATCATTCAAAGGTGTTATCTGGGAAATCCAACACATGCATTGCCCCCAAAGCTTTCAGTTTTGAGAAAATTTAAATTTATTGAATAACCAACAGGCCAACATCAGTTCAGAGGAACGTAACCTACGTGTCATATTAGTACTACAGTCAATATTACTGCATGTCAATTAGAGTGAAAATATGACATCTTCCTCCCAATTGTTAGCTAAATAGATTTTACTAATGATTTACAAGTTTACTGCTGACTGAGTAACTGACACAACCGGGGATAACACCAAGAGATGCATGCTGCATCTATGTTAACCATCTATTACTAAAGCTGACATTGGCAAGTAAGCCTAATCATCTTCACGGAGTAGCCCACAAACTAACTCAGGTGAGCAATAAAAGTAAGCAAGCCTTACATTTAATCATTATTAATTAAGGGCAGTGAATATACAGAGGGGAATATGCTCAGTCAAGATCATCAGTGTTGGGGCGTCGGTAGCGTAGTAAATAGTACCGGCGCCCCATGTACAAAGGCACTGAATCGCTGCAGCGGTCGCAGGTTCAAGTCTGGCCTGCGACCCTTTGCTGCGTGTCAGTCCCCATTCTCTCTCTCTGTCTCCCCATTTCACACACTGTCCTGTCAATTAAAGGCAAAAAGCCCAGAAAAATAATCTTTAAAAAAAAGAGTCATCAGTGTCTGCATTGCATCGATATCAAAGCATTACTTTATGATCAAGTGTGGTTAACATGAGCTACATCACAGGTTGCTTTTAATTGCATTTTAAAGAATGGAAAAATACTCTGCTATAATTGAAATTTTGTTTGATATGGTTTTCCTGAGCTGCACCCTCTGGGGCTGAAAAAAATGAAGCCACAAAAGAAAAGCCAAAAACTGCAGTTCCTCAAATGGCCACTTGAGGCTGGCTCCAAAAGCGAGTCAATCCCCATAGACCCCCATGGTAAAATGCCCAACTTTACAACAGAAATAAACTTGTTTCCAGCCTGGTACAAAAATTCCCTCATTAATGCCAACTGTACAGGAGGTACATTTTTATTTAACTCACTTGTTTAAACGTAATCATGGCCTACAGTTATGTGTAAGTAATGCCGTGGTTGCTCTGAGTGACAGGTGAGTGCCATCAATTGACAAGTCACTACCACGTTGACTATGATGGTTAGATAACATAAACACGGTTTACCCCCAAATTCACAGGATATAGATGGAACTATAGGCTAGCTGTCACTATTTCCATGTGTTTTCACTAAATAAAAGTTAATTACAACATACTGTTTGCCTGAAAATGGTCTTGCTCAGCGTTTGGTTGTACTAACAGACCCTCTAAGGAGACGGATATTCAGTTTGTTTGTTTTTACCAGGAAGTGGACAACATTTTTTAATGGTTGTTTTTTGCAGGTAAGTAGTATGTGCATTGGTATTATTACAGTTAACCACAGCTGTAAATGCACTGTGCTAACCAAGCTAGCAGCTAGCATTAGGGTTATGTCCACCCTCTTGTCCAAATATGGTCACTTCTGGCTCCAAAATCCAAGATGGCAATGGCCAAAATGCCAAACTCTAGGCTTCAAAATGGGATTCCACAAACCAATGGGAGATGTTGCGGTGGCTACATCCATAATTTGAGACAATCTATGGGTTTTCTATCATAAAAAGTAAAAAACCCTAAAAAGCTCAAAGAACTTCTGGATATGGCCTCTGCCCTGTCTTCCAACGCTGCTTGCACTAATGAACTAATGCACTAATGTTAATATTCAGTTTATGCATTTGCAACTACTGTCTAATTTATTTCACTGGCTGGTGAAAGAGCAAAGCAAATCAAGATGGCTGCCGTTAGCTAACTGCCTGACATGGTGTTAATGATGTGAAACATATAATAATATCTGCTACAACGGGTCTCTTGGAAGGAAGCTCCAGGGTCCGATTTACATCCAAAACCTGCACACACCACCGTGTTTGCTGTCAAAATGTTTACTGTGCTAATGCTAACTCTGCTATTTGTCCTAAAAAGTTCGCTCTGTACTGGAGTTTCAGGTATTTGAGCGATGCATTTTGAGCGGAGGGGATCCTTAATTACTATCAAGTTGCTAAGTGGGAGGACCCTCTGATTATGGGGTCTGCCCATTGGTCCGACAGCCCATTATTCTGACAACCCATTGTTCCGACCATATTAAACCCATTGCTCCGAAGTCCCGTTGTTCCGAAATCATCATGATGCCCTGTGGTTAAGGTCTGGTTAGGTTTAGGCACAAAAACCACTTGGTTAGGGTTAGGAAAAGATCATGGTGTGGGTTAAAATGAAAAAGAAAGTGACAAACACATAAGCCGTGAGCCTGCTCCGCCTCAAGCCTTTCCCAGCTGACCCAGAGCCGGTCGCAGCGCACCATCAAGGCAGAAATACGCCTGCCGGGAGCCGTTCAGCACCGCGGAGAGCTCCCCACACAACCTGGACCCCAGAGTTAATAACAGGAGGTTATGGTGTTTCACTCTCTTCTCTCTATGACACTTGTATCTCGACCAGTAGCCTACTTTTGTTGCGTTTGCTGATCCTCTATGGTACACAAATACAGTATAGCCTAGTATAATCACATATCGGAAAAACAGGACGTCGGACTAATGGGATGTCAGACCAATGACATGGAGCCCTGATTACAGATGTATTTTAAGTCCTGTTTCAGAGTTTTCTGCAGTCCTCAACATCGAGTTTGCTGGAGACATACATTCATGTTATATCCTTTAAAAATAAATAAATAAATATGATAATACCTATATGTTTTGTCCGCCAGTTTTGAATCGTGCATAGCTTTTGATAGTACTAATACTACTATTGTAACTACTTTACTACATTCCTGTTTACGTTATGTTA
This sequence comes from Epinephelus moara, assembly GCF_006386435.1. Lineage (NCBI taxonomy): Eukaryota > Metazoa > Chordata > Actinopteri > Perciformes > Serranidae > Epinephelus > Epinephelus moara. The sequence goes on from NC_065529.1 coordinate 7,414,998, forward strand.
ATATTCAGTTTATGCATTTGCAACTACTGTCTAATTTATTTCACTTTGTGTTTTGTCTTTAAGTTATATTTTATGCCTTATTTTAACTTACCCTACTCTATGTTTAGATTCCTGTCTTGCTTTTACTGTTCTGTTTTCTACATATTTCATTAGCATAGTTGGAAGGAACCTGAGACTCATGATTTTCATTGCTAACAACTGCTTCTCTATAACTGATGTGCATATGATAAATAAAGAACTTGAACTATGATACCCATGAGCCTCAGCTACTGTTGCTATGGGGAGGCCGCTCTGATACGGAAATCAAAGCTGTGGTAAATTTAGAGCGCTTCATGACTGCATTTTGTCTTGTTTGCCCTAACCAATCAGTAGCAGGTGACATACTGACGAATCTGTGCTGTCCATGTGATATTCAGTCAGCAGAGAGGCTGAGAACAACCTGTACAGCTGCATCTTATAAGCTTATGCTTATGCTGCATCTTATAAGCTTATCATTCTCATGACCATTTTCTATCCATTTTCTGTCTGAATTCTTTGTTTTTTACCCAACCAACAGCAGTCTAGACCTCAGACCACTTGAACTGCTAAAAAATGACATGTGAATAACTCAGTTTCTCTGTGCTTATGTAAACACCACATCCCAAAATTTGATAATAACCAGGATAAGCCACATAAACAGGTTATTCTTGTCCATGTAATCACACTCATTGTCTACAAAGACAGAAAGCGTGACTTTTACATCCAGAACCCTGGATTCCCAAAATAACTCATCACACTTTGAAACTCTGTTGAAGCTTCACATCGACGTTGAAACATTAGCAACTCTTGATGATATACTGGGATTATTTGGCGCTTACTGCTTATACCTTTGAATACCTATAGGAGCAGTGCCGCATGTAACATGTTAACTCTTTTATTATGAAATGAGAATACAATATAATGACATTCCAGTACTCAGTGATCTGATCCTACAGATTGTGGTGATTATGTTTTATGTTCTCAGCCTAAACTGTTCTCTTCTGATGTAAAATTGAAAAAAAAAAGATTATTATCATTTTATGGCTCATAATAGCGTTGTTGTTGTGAGTGCTGCTGCCCATTACTGGAAATGTACCATGCCTTTGAGGGATGAGTGAGACCAAAGGGACACTGTGTGAAGAATACAGCCTACTGCCAAGCCTCAACTTTCCACTTCCCTTTCAGGTAAGCAGATGTAACATAAGGGATATAATGATGTCCATCTCAGACAGTGAAGTGTTGTTATTGGCTGTTGAGCAGATGACCCTAAACTGTACACATAGAGGGCAGCCAAGACTCTCTTTCTTTTCACAAGATAACATAAGCAACACAAAGCCACAACACTGGCCTCCAGAGGCTGCAGCGTTCATTATGTCCCACTACCACGCTTATCCCTGAGCAGGACACAGAACCAAAACTGCTCCAATGAGCAGCTCAGCACAATGCATCACAACTTCAAACCTCAGAGAGAATCACTGTACGTTGCCCTCTGCCCAGTGATACAGTTGGCAGGTGTAATTCAATAGAAAGAAAATAGTACCTACATGAAACTGCTCATGACATGGTCTGGATTATCTTGAGTACCTGGGTCATGATTTCTGGAAAGAGACATTGCTGTTGAGGTTGTTTTTCAATGCATTTTGTCAGTCCTTTGAGGACCACAAGCCGAGTGCCATCTAGTTTTATTATATCAGAGAAAAGGCAGGCATCTCTACGGCAATATCTCTCAGCAACTCACAGCAAAATAATACAAACTGATAAATAGCGCTACAGGTAAGAGGAAAAGTATGTATTTTTGATTTTGGGGTAAACTGTCCCTTTATCCACGAAAAAGACACTCAAGTCAGCACACAATCTGCACTTGTGCATATCACAAGGAATTTACACTAAACATGGTGATCATTCGCCCCAGTGGAGGCTCTGTCCAGCTGGACTAATCTTACAGTCAGCATCTGACAGCTCTGTAGCTTATGCATTCCGGCAAATGTCGTCCCGGAACAGCAAAAATAAAGACTTCTCTTTGCTGCAATGAGTCAACACAATCGACAGAGAGGACTGGCTCGCTGGTGTGACTAACTACTTGCCCGGCGGGCAGAGGAGTAAGAGAGACTGGGTGAGAGGGCTGGAGCTGGGGAGACAGATTACAAGCTCTCTGTGCACTGACACTATCAAAAGGACTCAATAACCCCGGGTCTTTCTGCTCGGCCGAATCTCCCTGCTGGTGACAGTTGACAAAGATGCTGCACAGACAGCTCACTCACTGTCTAGTTGATGATAGGAAGCCACAGAGCATGGCCGTCTGCCTTCGACAACACTGGACAGGGAGTTAAACAAGTACACCTGCAAGCAGGGCTTGTCCTGACACTACTTATTAAATAATAATCACATTATTAGTTAAATACTGTATATTGCTATAAATAATTATTGGCTAATATTTAAAAGGTAAATTTGTTACCTTGTCAAAAACAAGTCCGCAGCAAACCGTTGTTACTGCACTCTGCATGTGTTGTTACATTGTTGCCACAAATAGCGACATTGCACAATGAGGTTATCCTTCTTCTCCAAAAAAACTGCTTATCTGATTCACAGACATCATGCAATGGCAGAGATGACATAAAGTACCAACAACTAACAATATGTTAGATACCACTTTGTCAAATTTCTTATGGAGGAAAAAGAATTGCTACCTGTGTTACGCTCACAGATGGGTGGACAGGTTTTTTTTTTTCCTATCCAGGAAGTGATACATCCTTACTGTATACTGCATCAAGATCATAAAGACAACATGGATGGTTGGGTGTACAAAAGTTAGGGGTTCTGACGTTGGAGAGTGCAGCTAATGTTATACATCCCGTATGTCATTAGTTTTGGCAACTAAACATTTGGTTAGGGTGGTGGTTTTGGTAAATATTGAAAAGTCACTTCCCATTAAATGGCTGTGATCATTTGTTGTCAGGAGCGTAGATTTGTGATAGTATGGCCCAACTCTACCTCCTGTATTTATTTTCATTTTTATTGTTAAGTGGTGACCTCTAATGGCTGTTGTAATTATTACAGGACTAGGACCAGGAGTGGATAGATGGGCCTAAACAAGACAGGACTTTGACCCAGGAAACCGCTGTTTGTGTCCTGTGTGAGACCAACAGACAACAATGACACAACTCAACTTACACACCTAAGTTAACTTGTGTAATGTACTTCATTTATGTCACATGCATAAAATATTTAAGTTATAAAACAAACATATAATTTTTTAACCCAAACTATGAGCTTTTCCTAAAGCTAACCAAGTAGTTTTGGTGCCTCAAACTGATGTTGGATATGCACCGTTTGGCCTACTGGTACCTCTAAGAGTGTGTAGGATTTAGCGCAGCACCCTAGGAAGTCCACCAGGCTTTGAAGCAAATTTTTTTGTATTGGTCAAACAGTGTAATGACACCGTCATGTGATGCCCTGAGGCCCAAAAAGACTTAGGGCCAAAAAGAAAATAGACTTACATGAAAGAGATGTCCTCTGGAAAACATCAAACATCTGGAAAGTCTAGCAGAGCTGCACAATTGAATAATTTTATCCCCATTCAAGTTAGCGGAGTGCTAAACTGGAAGAAGCCAGCTCGGTCGACAGAAGTCTCTATTGCTTGCAGTACTGATCACCCAGGTAATTCTAAAAGCAGCAGTCCAACCATTTTGACTTCATGCACCACTGTGTAATTTTAATAGCAATGAACAGGACTCCTGTGCCAAGCGTGAACTACCGGTTAGGATTCCTTCAGTGTTTGTAGTGCAGGAAGAACACAACATACCAGGAGCTGAACTATTCACAAAGGTTTCCAACTCTCCAATTAAAACAGATCAGGTGATTAAAACCAGTAACAACACAAAAAAAAAGCAGTTTCACATTATCAGTGTTTCTTTGCTATACGGATTGTTGCAGAGGATCTGCTAACTACGGTAGCCAATGAAAAAACAGGAATGGCTCTACCTGGCGGTGCAACACGGAGGACTCAGTGGCTTGCTTCCAATGTAGATACAAATGGTCATTCTAAGGTAAGGAAAACACAATGATTCTAATTGGTGATTATAGCCCACAGCAAACATATGTATTATATTATATTCTATGCCTATGACCTTTAACTTGTATTTCCTAAATCTTATTTAATCTAATCAGGACACACAATCAGCCTTCTCAGCCTTTGACAACAGGTTCGTTGACATTCTTTCTTTATTTAGTTCCATATGATTGTGTTTTGCAATTTTGTGGGCTACATTTACATTTATGGACGTCAAGTTTTAATTCTTGCATTTAAAATGTCTGCCGCTTCACATACTGTGAAATGATTCAGTAAAACCAACAGAAATGTGTTTCTTTCAAATATCAACAAAATGGATATATGGACTGGTTAATATTAAAATGAATGTGTTGACATATTATTGCACATATTTCCAGCACTTCACAGACAGTGATGCAGCAGCTCAAACCAGCACTACTACTTTACTATGTTACAGTTTATATGAACACCAAAAGCTTGCTTTTATATAAACTGCGTGTCTACTTATGAGCGTGTGAGAGTGAATGTCAAAGCCAGTTAGCTGTGAGACAGCTGCACAGCAGCTCCAGTTGTTGCCATTGGTCGCTAAGAGTTAAGCCCAGAGCTCCGCTGGAAGACGATTTCTGCGAAGCAGAAGCCAGTTCACATAGAGAAAAGAAGGTTAAAAGCAGCAGGGGCTCCACCCAAGATACTCTGCTGACAGGCTGCAGATAGAGGGGCAGGAAGCAGTAAACACATACGCACACACACACACACAAAAAATACCAAAAGAGAGACTGATTTTCTTTCACACATGTAGAATAAAATACTCGTAAGTGTTACTACAACCAACCAAAAAAATACTAAAATCAGGAAACACTGATAGGACGATACCTTTTTTGTGAAAGAAAATTTCAAGAACTCTGTGGGGAAGTCTTAGCCTGGGAAGAGATAAATCTGTGCGTTCATGTTTTATTTGCTCTGTCAGATACGTTTGGCCTCCCTCCCATTCAGACAGATTTCCTGCCGACCTTGCCCAGGTCTGGCGAATCACAAGTGTTTATCCAAGCATTTGAGCATTTGAGATTTGACACTTATGCAGTCAGAATATGTAATGACACCATTTTAGGCTCTTGCACCCTCATTCCAGTGACACTACTGCAAGCATAAACCTGCTTAGTGAAGAGATGTGACTGACCAACATGACTGCAACATGAAACTTTCTGTTGAGGTACTATTTTCAATTCTGATGGAAAAAATACCAATGCTTGTTCACAGACATGTTGGTGCTACTCCAGTGACACTCAAGCCGTCTGAGGCAAATTGTGATTTCTGAAATTGGGCTATATTAATAAAATTTAATTAAATCGAAACTTACAGCCCACAGGCCAAATGTAGCCTGTGATAGGGTGCCAGGTGGCCCACCCACCACATTCTAATTTACAATGAAAGTAAATTGATTGCAAAAAAAGGTGCGCAAGAGTGCACACACACACACACACACACACAAAAAAAGCAGCAAAATAGAATTGGTTTATCAAAAGAGTCGCAGGGACGATCTCCCAGAATGTCAAACAGAGTTCCTGGCTAGGCCCTGGATGTCCTCAGATCTTAGCAACTGGTCCCTGGCCTCTTGTAATTTGGCAAAGTTGGCCTCCATGGTAAACAAGTTGAGTATCCCTGTGCTACACTACCTATCTGTTTATTTTTGGTTTGTCCGTCATTAAGCACCACATCATATGTATTGTGGCTTTGATTAAACACAGTCTCACAGAAATACATAACACAAGCTCTTACCAACCCATTACGTGGTGGTGGGCATGAAATGTGTTAGTTAAGTTGTCTGTTATGAATAATCACAGTTTTGTTGTGACATTTACACAGTTTGATTAGGGTTAGAGAACAAAACAATGCTTGGTTAAGTTTAGGAAAAGACTGTGGTTTTGGTTCAACTACATACAGGCCGTAAGTGACGTAAACCTAGGTACTCTGCATAGTTACGGAAGCACAAATGTTTCTGGACCACCATCATTTAATGTGTTGTTAAGACTTTGTGACCACTTCACATATTTTTATGAGACCTGGCTATCTGATTGGTTGTAGGTCTATCCAATAATCTTCAAAGGCTTTTTGATCTAAGGTCATCGATAACGCCCCTTAGAAATCAAAAATAAACTGAGAGATTCCAGACTAACTCCCACTGGCCTTGTGATACCAGTTTAGGGAAGTCTGGCAGACAGCTTCCCTAAGGCTAAGGCTGCTGTCTTCCCACAGGAAAACCTGGAAAATGTGCAAACAACAACCACCGCTTTTGGCTTCAACCTGCATGCAGGCTGACCTGTTGAAATTCCCACACAACTCTATTAATTTGGTCTTGTAATGTTGCTTCTGTTGTGATTTACTTAAACTTTTTAATGGGTTGTTGTTGTTGTTGTTGTGATGGAACATGTTTTATGGTTTTATGTTGTCTCGCAAGTCAAAGACAAATTTCTGCCTTCTGCATGCATAAGGTAGACAATAAAGTATTATTCTATTCTATTCTATTCTATCAAGCGCCCCAATACAGTACACCAGTGGTGGTTTATGAAGCCGTTCACTTATACAGTGGAGCTACAGTTGAATGACAAATTAAAGAAAAAGTGAAATAAATAAATGGAGAAACTTTCCGAAATTTAGATGCCCTCCATTCAGAACACTAGCTGTCACTGAATGTTTTGATGATGTGATTCATATGCTATGGCCTTGACAGTCACCTGATCTTAACATAATTGAACACCTACCGGGGCTTTTAGAGCAGCACTTCAGACATCACACTCATCTCACTATGGCGTGTGATGTCACACTCTACTCTACAGACCAGTGACAGGTTACTTGACCTGACCAAACAGGTGCAACTAACAGGAAAGTTAGGGAGATGTCACTCAAGCTCAGTTTGTACAGACCCTTACAGTCCTGAGCAAGATTTAATCAGGCGACATAAGTTTAAAAATTAAAAAAATGTGGGTGGACTATGGGTGTGGATGGGTTTTAGGGTTTAGCTTTTGTTTTTCTGAAAAAAAACGAGTACATGGTTAAAATATTTTGCTATTAAAAATCAAGCACACTAGACAAATTCTGACAACTTTCAGTTATAAGCCATGACCATTTCCAACATCAAATTCAGATACAATATTTTTGTTAAAAAAAAAAAAAAAAAAAAAAAGATCAGGTACTGTACAGATGTAGCCTGTAGCCTGTCCACAATATGCAGATTGAAGCCCAATGTGGTGGTTTTTGATCACACACTATCCAGTTTTGCCCATGTGAAGACACCAGCCTCAGTTTTCACTTGGAGCTTGCAAATGTGAGTTATAACCCAATTGACAAAATAAATGTTAGCATTATATGTTTCTGCAAATCAGAGATACATTACATTTGTATGTTATTATAGCAGATATGTTGAAACTTTATGTTTCCCGGTGAATCGCCATCGGACCAATCAGATCAGTCGGAACAGAAGACTGCCCTAGAAGCCTTCATTTCCAGGAAGGACGTTTTTGCCAGTTTGCTGACGGGATACGGCAAAAGCATAACCAGTGGGGCTAATCAGTGAGCCCCACTGGTCGACAAACCAATGGGGCTCACTGCAATGAATACGTCACCTTGTTTTTTGCTCTGATTGGCTATCGTGCTATCCAATTGCGTTTTTTTTTTTTTCTCATACCGACCCAACCCTAGTGCGGCGGCATTTAATATGCCTCAGTTAGTGTCACCCCTTGGGTAGGAAGGGTGTATCGGTGAGGGCCAGACTCAAAATCTTTCTAGATTTGAGTCTGGATTTCCAGGCTAGTGGTTATGTGGTTAGATTTAGGAACATAAACTACCATGTTTTGGCTTAAAATACCCAGTTTTAGTGGCACAATCCCAGCTAGAAATGCAGTGATGCCTCATTGCAAAAAAAAATAAAGACAAATAAAAAACCCTTTCATGGCATTATCCCCAGTGGAAAAACAGTGAGGGATCGCTAAAAAAAATAAAAATAATCTCAAATATTGGACTGCAGCCTGCAAGCATCTCACCACACACCATCCACCATCCCTCCGTCTCCTAAAGCAACACATTCTCACTCCGACCTCAGCACGTATGGACATTTGGTCATGGACTTTCTACATTGGGATATGATGTGGAAGATACTCTGGGTGCCTTGGCTGTTGATACTCTGGGACGCCATGTCAACTTCAGCCTGTGACATGCATTGTCTGTTTTCAAAATGCACTTTCATTTTCATAGGAAATATACAGTTTGCATACAGTCTCTTTCAAAATGAAGACGACGTTGGTACAACACCATGAATTGATGTTTTTTGTCCTTCAACAATAAATGCATGTGGTTCCGTTTTGCCAACAAATGCATGTGGTTGGGTTTAGGAAAAAAGAACAGGGTTTGGCTTTACAATCATACGGGAAGCGAACACTGGCCCCCCAAGGTGAAGGTTGTTGATTGTTGGACCCATCCACCAGATCTCCCACCCACCCTACTTGGTCTTACCCTGCCTTAACTTTCATTGTTGTCCCGCAACGTGTCTTCCTGATGCCGGCGTCCATACCGACATGAATGGACAGCTTTTGTCGTCTGTGTCTGATTGGAATTCACTGACCAAGCGCTGGTTTTCGACAACTTCTGAATTAGACCAGATTGCCCAAAGACAAAGTCAGCTCATATACTAAGTCACGTATGAAATGTTGATATGAAAAGTATGAAATGTAAAAACAGAACATATCAGTGGTTTGTACAATTTTCTTCAGGCCACTGGGCTGTTAGGTAACACAAAGAGTCATAATGACCTGCACTTGTGCCCAACATCGTGTGGCAGCTGCAGGCTATCTGTACTGATGATTAGACAGACCTGAAAGATATGTTGTATTCCCTATATTCCATGTGGGAAAGTGGCTCTATCCTGCACTGTTTGAGCTATTCAGGTATCTTATATGGTGTGTATTATACAAGACAGTAGAGGGATATAAGCAGAGACAATGTAAGGTCTCCAAAAGTGTTTTGTGGAGACTGACGCAAGTCTAGAAAACCTGGCCTCAACAAGTTTTATGCTTTTCATGCTCAAAGTGAAGTTTGCCAAGAAGTACTGTACAAGTTTTCTCCATCAAAAAGAAAACTTTAGCAGACCAAACCTTGAAACAAACTGGATCACGATGGTAAACTCTTTAAAAAATGACCCTCCTCGCTTGTTATGCTATCCATGAATTGCCTTCAAATGGCAGTGCTGTTCCGTCTCTAACCTCCCATGGACCTGACCTGAACAGACAAAACCGTAGCCCCTTCAACAGCACATTGGGGAGGTTGGTAGTTGAGCACATTTAACAACCTCTAAATGTGGAAGAATTGCTCCTTCAGACCTGTTTATAGCCCAGTCCAGCTCATTAAAAAGCCTAATTATCTGCAGTATTGTGTTTGGGGGCTCACATATTCGCTGCTGCGGATTTGGAGTCTATGTTGAGCGCTCCCAGTCAGCGGGTTCATTATGATGACTAGAATAACCAACATCTAATTTGGGACTCCATTACAATGGCTGGTAGTGTTGGGACCCATCAGGAAGCTTATTTATTCAAGGTGGCGGCGGCAGCGGCGGCGGCAGACTAATAGAATGTGCAGTAAGTATGGACCTCATGAATATAGTCATTTCTCTCATTCTTCATTTTTAATCACATCATTATAATTGTCTGTTTAATGAAAACCTGCATCCAGTGGGACCCCTTGTATTTTCCAATATTTGAAGCCAAGTTTTGAATTCCACATCTGACTGCACCCTATACTGTTCCTCCACCTCTAAAAATATACTGCACGGCTATGTGACAGAAATGCACTGCCTCTGAAGTCAAACAATAAACACATTTGTTTAGGGTAAATAACACCTTGACGAATCTTGTTTTGTTGTGAATAAAGGTGATGTTCATTTAGCACGGTAATAATGACAGCAAAGTGAACATCACAGTGCCAGTACCTGAACACAACACAGCCACATCACTTTCAATTAAAATACACAGCAGCAATCAGACGTTTAATACATGCTTCACAAATGAATGGGCCATGTAATTCAATGCAGTAATCCTATTGATTTTACATCTCTGTGATGGCACTTTGATCAAAGACGTGGCATGAATAAGTTGTCAGTTAGCGAGGATGGAGAAACATAATCACACGTAAAGAGAGAAGAGGAAAAATGAGTCACTATATGAATCTTGAGTGATGTCCCGATATTGCAGAGAAACCAAACCCACCACACAGTCAAACAATTCATATTCTACACAATCAGTCAAAGACCAAAGCAACCCTTTGCCTTGAGTAACTTTACAAAAGTAATGCAAATATTCTCATATTGCTGTACTTATACATGTCTAATCTACTGGGTGACTTTAAGGGATAGTTTAGATTCTTTGAAGCCAGGTTGCACAGGGTACTTATCTATAGTCATTACCTACAGTAGATGTCTGTTGGCACGACCTATTTAGAGAAGCAGGTAGGAATACTGGCACTGAAGCTAAGTAATTTAGTGCTGTGGACGGGGGCAGCAGCAAAATGTATTTTAACCACTGAAAAAAAATCCCACCTAAAAAAAAGCAATATCAGTTTAAGTGTACGCTATATTTAGATTGTTTTCACTGCTTTAATTTGTAGTCAGCCCCATCCAATAGGCAAGTGAAGCTGTAACATCCATCTATGCTCTCTTAAAAGCCACCAGACGCCTTTGAGAAAAAAAGAAATTTTACGTCGCAGAACGCAGGAGGCCTTCCACACGATGGAGCCCTCTAAATACCCATGAACACAGTCAGTGTATACTGACGTAATGTTCAGATGTTTCAATGTTTTTGCCAAATGTCATGAGTTTGCGAGGATAGCAAGGGTGTCAGAAGTGTCATCAAATGCTTAAAGTAATTGGGGGTTCCCCATGGAGCCGATGTGTCAAGCCTTTGCTCACTTGCCAATTCAGTCTCAGTCTTGGGCAATGACTTCCGGAACGATGAAAAATGTGTCCTTTTACATTGGCATGATTTGTGGCTGGTTGAAGTGTATTTTGAAAACAGAAAATGCATTTAGCAGGCTGAAATTGACACAGTATCCCAGAAAGTCAACAACCAATGCACTCTGGATAGCTTGCACATCAAATGTTGATATGAAAAGTCCATGACCAAATGTCGATATGTGATAAGGTCATAGTGAGAATGTGTTGCACATGTACCACTAAATCAAAATTGTATGTATGTATTATATATCATAGGTGCAATATTTCCTGAGTTTCTGTGCATCCTAAAGTCCTAAAACGTGTTTGAATGCAAATGAAACTGACAGCACTAAATATTTTTTAAAAACATTTTATACACTCTTGAAGATGAGCACATTAGGGGGCACTGCAGAGCCAGCTAAACACCCATAAACCCAGTCACTGTACACCGTTGAACTGGTTTCAATGTGTGTGACATATTAAGTGAGTTTTCAAGTATACCAAGGGTCTCAAAAATGCATTCAAAGGCTAAAAGTAATTGGGTAGTGCTTTAAAGCCAACCTGCCATGACCAAGCCCAGTTGCACCACTGGCACTAGCTCAGTCCATAAGGACTTGGCTTGGGAACCAGAGGGTCGCCGGTTCAAGTCCCTGCCCGTACCAAAATATGGAGCATGGACTGGTGGCTGGAGAGGTGCCAGTTCACCTCCTGGGCACTGCCCAAACTGTCCTGTTTGTGCATGTGTGTGAGTATTTCGGGCCTGTGTGTATATGTATAGGACAACAGAGTGAAAACATTGAAGTATAGTAGTAAAGTATATCACATTAAATCAGAACTATTACTAATTTAAACATGGGTACAGCATTTTGAGAGTTTTTGGGTATCCTAAAGTCCAGTCGAGTTCAGAAATTGAAATGGAATACATGAAATTCAAGATGGCTGACATCCTATAAGAAAAAAAGAAGAAGAAAAAAAGATGGTGAGAGCAAAGATCCACTCAAATTTTGTGAACGTCAAAGGAAGTTATCCCAACCCTGGCATGCATATGGAGGTGCCGTAGAGCCGCCCGGCCACACCCAAGCCCAATTACTACTTTCCCAGTTCTGATGTGTGTGCTGATTTTTGTGAAACTTCAAACATGCTAAACCCCTCAACAATGCGATTGTGCAGCATGTGCAACAAAAACAATAGGTTACTCACTCTTTCAGTGCCAGGGACCACTGTCAATCCTTTTCATTGGTGTCCTGGAATCTGTCCGTGCTTAGACCCCCAAAAAATACTATGATGATTCCTTGCATTACAAAATGTCCTTGCGCTGCCTTTGGTGTTCGGGCCTCAAAAAGTAAACAGCAATTTTCTATTTCATTGCACCACGTTCCATGCTCTGGCCCTAATTTTCACTTTAACTTACCTCAGACATATCAGTATCAGCTTATGAGTCAGGGAATATGTAACAACAAATTACAAAACATAAAGGCCAAAAATTTCTTAAATTAAAAACAGTGCTACCAACACATATTTTGTACAGAAGAAGGCACAGACAAGTTTATTTTTTACACTGTAAAATGTCCCGCTCACTACATATCTTTAAGGAATCATCAAACATATTTGTTCATGCTATATGTTTATTCTATGTTACGTTATGGGATCTGTTTAACTCTCAAAACTTAAACCACTGGACTCTTATACCCAAAAGCACCCTCTTTAAATTTACAGGATGTGAAGGTTTTAATATGGTTGACCTATACAACTATGTGATCTTAAAAAGAGGAATGAGGTAACACACTGCTTTTGGCCCCAAATTGTCTTGTGCTGGCCCCATATCTCACATCACGTGTATCAGCAGCCCAGCGTTTCACTGAAGGGCATCACATGACACACAACCCCAAGTGCAAAGCGCAGGCAGATAGATGATCTCTCCTGTAAATGTCACATTTTCCATATGAGCAAGTCAGAAAATGTTTACTGTCTCTGCTGCACAAAGCAGAGGACATGAAAGGAGGGAGGCGGGCGGGAGGGGACGGGTGGACTCATCCCTCCTCTGCAACTGGGAATAAATACTTCCAGCAGCGTGACTGCTTTTCATGACAATAGAGATGGCTCATTTTTTGTCTGCTGGCGAGGTATCCCCCAACACAATTTCTCAATTATGCTGAAAATGTGAAAAATAAGAAATAAATAATGTAGTGGTGTAAACAGGCAGCGCTGGCCAAGCACATAATGGATGGAGCAGTGAACACAGGCTTCCTGTGGAGCCAAGTTACAGAAACAGGAGTGAGCTGCTGGCCAGAAGAAACCAACTGTAAAACAACACACTTCCTCAGCCGTGAATGAACTTTTCACATTAAATTATTAAAGTGTGAAAATCTAAATTTAAGACTTATAAATCACCACACAGGAGGTGGAGGGGATTACAATAAATATACTGACATTCTAAGTACAGACTACACATCTAGGCTAAGAGACTTCAGCACTTTGGTACAGCAGTGCTTGGAGCTAAATGCTAACATCCACATGCTTACAATGGCAATGTTGACATGCTACTTTTTAGCAGATATGATTTATACCAATATCTATAGCTAGATTAAGAATTAAGAATAGTCAATAAACAGAAAATGAAACAAAAGTAATCTGTTAAGTGTTTACATCAATTTTCAAGCAAAAATACAACAGTCTGGTGTTTCAAGCTTCTGAAACATGAAGTTTTGTGGAAATTTTTTTGTTGCCTATACAAATAAATTGAATTACTTTTGATTTTGGACTGTTGGTCTGGCTTAAAGGCATTTGACTGTATTCTGGGAAGGTGTTATGGGCATTTTTTCCACTATTTGCAGTGTTTCCCCCTATTTGCTCCAAACAATGGCACTACGCTGCTGCTGCTGAAATATGGCCGCCGGAGGAGATTGCTCCATCTTATCTCTTTAGCAACTGTTATATCAGTTGTGCTACGGACACTTCCTATTCACGTCAATTTACACACCTGAGAGTAAAGCACATAAACAAGAAACTTTGCGCTTACCTGATAATGTCAGCACAATGTTTATAACAAGCACCCTGTAGATGCCAACAATGAAGCAAGCATTGCTTATCACAGATTCAGGATTGTTATTCTCCAAAAGGACAGTCCTGCAACTTTCCGTGAGTGCCCCACAGTAACATTACTGCAAACAGCAATCATTGGATAGGAATACCCAAGGAATCACATATTTGTGAAATAGAAAAGATTTGGAAGATCCATCTTGATACAAAGATTGTAGGTTTTCCACATGCACAAGTTGCTTTCTTCTTCCTGGAGGCAGACCTTACGATGCCAAGGGCAATGAGCAAAAGCTGTCCATTTCAAAGACAACTGTGAGATTCACTTAACAAAATGACATGAAAGTAATTTTATCCTTAAAAATGCCATTACATTAAAGTCAATAATTGTTTCATGGAAAATAATTTCATTGTGTTAAATTAATTGTATTTTCCTTACTCATACGACATCTCAATTAGAAGCTAGACGGACATTTCACCACATCATCAGATATTGACGCTTTGTAATAGCCCTGGCGTGTAATATTAATGCCAAAGGCACCCTATAGCATGTTAATGAGACGCACCTGGCTTTCAAGTAAGTCTTATGTAAACCTGTGGTAATATTTGTCTGCATAGAGTAGGAAGGAGGGGAGGAGATGCGTCAAACAAACAGACTTCGACCCAGGAGACTACAGTTTGTGCCCCCTGTGAAACCAAAAGTCAACACTGTTTTAACGTAAAGTTTATGTATGGTACATCACTCATGCCATATACCTCACATTACATTATTGTTACATAACAAGCATACTTATTTTGACCCAAAGCATGAGACTTTTCCAAAACCTAACCAAGTACTTTTGTTGCCTAAACCTAACAGGGACCGTTTCACAACGTGAACCACGTTTCCATGTGTTTCAGCTGTGCATCACATACAGACGCTAATGCCGGGTCCGGACTACACTACATTTTTGTCTGTTCCAACAGTCACTATGTCAGATTAGGTGCTGTTCATCGTACCAGCTGAACTGTTATTGTAGTAATGTAAAAAGCAAGATCCAGATGGCATGAGTTACATTATAAGCACTGCATGAAAACTACGCAAGTCACTGAATCCTATTACAATAACAGCTGGAGACACTTTTGTCATTTAAAATCTTTGCATCAAAAATGGATTTTTCAAATTTGAGGATATAAAGTAAACAAAAATTTCCTGCAAATGTTTCACAATAAATATTTAAAGTTGTTTGGAAAAACGTCATTTGAACTCTGTTTTTAGTTCAAATAGAAAAAACAGAGTTCAAATGACATTTTTCCAAACAACTCTTCATGTCGGGGCTTCAGGACACTTGGATCACTGTGGACGAGCAGTATGGAGATATTTTATGGTTTCAATTATGTGTTTTTGGACATTTGAATCTGGGGCGCCGTGAGCCTCCATTAGGTGGAGTTGTGTTGCTACCCCCTCTCCCCTTGGATCTCCACAAGCGATGTGAGGACTCTAAAACTTCACCTGAGCCTCCCTCAGTATATGGGTGAGTAGATAATGGCTGAATTTTAATTTTTGGGTGCACTATCCCTTTAATAAACATATAATCATATCTAATAATTTATAAACAAAACATAATTGATTAATCAAGGGAAAAAACAGATTGATCAATAATGAATGATGGGAATGTGGTACTTTTTCTAGGTATTTATTTGTGAAAAAGAGTATTAGACACATTGAAATTTTGACCTGATGATGGCGCTACAGAAAAAGTCAAGCAATCACCAAAGTTATTGCAGTACATCTTTTGGATAACATGAATGTCTGAACCAAATTTGATGGCAATCTATCCAACATGTGGTTCATCAGATGGCCTGTTTGTCACCTCTGGGCCTTCATACTCCACAGAACAAAGAACAACAACAAAAATCCTTAATTTCCTGCACAATTTTGTCATTGTCAGGGTGTTTTTTATAGATCAGTGCTTCAAATAGCAAAGAGGTATGAATGTGTAAATTATCTGTTCAGTGTAGCGTCAGATCTACAGAGCTCATATACAGCTAAAAGGAAATTGAAGGTGGCAGTGCTGACACACAACTTTGTAACATCATAGCAAGTATGAATCCTCAGATATCATAAGCAGACTGGTGACTGGTTTTGCCTCAGGACAGATAACCAGCTGCTGCGGTGTGCTTCACAGTTCCATGTTGCTGCCTGTGCGCTTGATTTTATGTGGAATTTCTGTTGAGATTTTTTTTTCAAAACATATTAAAACAAATGTTTAGATCTTAATAACCAATGCCCTTTAACATGACAACAGATCGTAAACTTGCTTCCTTTCTCTTGTGGCTCCAACTCAGATCCTAAAGATTAATCTGTAATATATTTAGGCTGTCTAGGCCTGGGGATGAAACTTGAAAAAAATTATTTTGTATACAGACTGAACTGAGTCTGTTGCATTAGGTATCAAAAAAGGCATGTTTGGTCAGATTTTAAGTCATTTGCTCATTCCCTGATTAGACATTTCCCGATTCAAACAGTTATGTTTTTTGGCTATTAATGCAGGGTTTGCTTAATGTTCTTTAATGGATGTCATAAGACATTATCCAGTCAAAATTCTGGCTTCTGTTTTTCAATAAATAATAGATAAGCATGGTATAGCATCATCTATATTTTATATTATGTACATATTATTCCATATGATTGTTAATAATATTTATACAAATACATTTCAAATGATAGAGACCTACAGTAGGTGCTAAGACTACAGGTTATTAATGCTGAGTGAAATCATATTTTCATTTGCAGTTCTGCTATATTATAACGCACCCGTCCTGCTGCTTTCATAAAACAGAAATTGAAAAACATTTCACACTCAGTAATTATTCCTTATGCACACAGTAATGAGATTTGTAAAGGTAGGGGTGTTAGAAAGAAAATGATTTAAATGAGGTATAGCAGGTGTAGCAGAGATGATCCCTTGTTTCTGAGATTATATTGGACCCAATGTTTCCCTTGAGACTGTCCACTCCAGGAAAATAATATTAATAATATTTTGGGGCAGCATGCACAAGGTGGTGAATGGGCAGACTATACATTTGATTTTGATCCTGGAGACAGTAGTATTAGTATTAGTACTACAGTAGTAGTAGCAGTATTAGTTTCCTTTGTTCAGACAATTCTGTGAAATTTTGTCACAAGTTGTGCATAAGTCACAGTGACCTTCAGCCACCAAATTCCAGTCAACTAATTGTTGAGTCCAAATGTTTTTATCTTTGTTTTCTATGAACAAATATAAACAAACACTAAGGAGCTGAAATCAACTTAGCTATTTTTATTCAACACCTCTTTTATTGCACAGGCAATTAAGATATATCCCCACAGCTATGGTCTTGACATAAAATCCAGTCTTTATCTGAGACTGAGACAAGGCCAAGTAAAAATGTGGTTGTTTCTGATGAGACCTAAACCTTCAAAAAGTGGTCTTGCAACCAAGACCAATCTTGAGTACTAACACATGCCCAGAAAAAGTACATTATCTTTACTGTACACATTTCATCCAAGATTTCAGCTCAACCCCAAACCTTAGTCTACACAGGAACAAGAGACGTAGAGTGAGAAGCAAGTTAGCAGAGCAGCTCAGTTTCAGTCCATTGTCTGCATTTACACAAACATGTTCAGGCACAGTACAGGTACCCCTTTTCCACCAATATGGAACTGGTTCTGTTCCGGTTCTGCATTTCCACCAAAAATAAATAAATAAAAAGGTATAGAACCTGAGAAGTTGGTTCAAAACTAAAACCCTATAATAACAGTTTTTTTCTTAACCTGAAGTGTGAACCATGACAACATCTGTGGGCGTGCCATATTCTACAGGTTGGAACCACAGGATGGAGAAGGCAACAATAGAGGACGTTGAGTGAGAAATCGTCAAAAAAAAAGAGCAGTGGTCTCATTGATAGTTGGTCCATGCATACTTTTAGAAAAAAACAAATATCTGTAATAACAGAACAAAGGTTTGCAGGTAATCAATGCAATCTACCATCTTGCAACTACTGTAAACTTAAGTTGCGCGTTGTGCAATGACGTCCATTAATGACACATCCTTAATTATAGTGGTTCTGATCAAAAGTGGTGGACACATTGACTGGTTCACTAGATACAGCGGCATGCAAAGGTTTGAGCACCTTATAGCAATATTCTGACTCCTGAAACCTTGTCCGAAAAAAGCAGCAGCCATGGGCTTCTCTCTGAAAACTAAAATAACTGATGCCCACAAAGCAGCAGAAGTTTAAAGAAGATAGCAAAGTGTTCAGGTTGCCGTTTCCTTGATTCATAATGTAATTAAGGAATGGCAGTTAACAGGAACTGTGGAGGTCAAGTTAAGGTCTGGAAAACCAAGAAAACTTTCAGAGAGAGCTGCTCATAGGAAAGCCAATCAAAACCCCTGTTTGACTGCAACAGACCTGCAGAAAGATTAATCAGACTCTGGAGTGGTGGTGCATTGTTCTACTGTGCAGTGACACCTGTACAAATATGACCTCATGGCAGAGTCATCGAAAGAAAACCTTTCCTGTGTCCTCACCACAAAATTCAGCGTCAGAAGTTTGCAAGGAACATCAAAATGAGCCTGATGCTTTTTGGAAACAAGTCCTGTGAACTGATGAAGTTAAAAGAGAACTTTTTGGAAGCAATGACCAAAGGTATGTTTGGAGAAAAAAGGTGCAGAACTTCATGAAAAGAACACCTGTCCAACTGTTAAACACAGAGGTGGATCGATCATGCTTTGGCCTTGTGTTGCAACCAGTGGCATGGGGAACATTTCACAGGTAGAAGGAAGAATGGATTCAGTTAGATTTGTGTTAATTCTGGAAGCAAACATCACAGCATCTGTAAAAAAGCTGAAGATTAAGAGAGGATGGATTCTACAACAGAACAATGGTCCTAAACACACCTTGAAATCCACAATGGACTACCTCAAGAGGAGCAAGCTGAAGGTTTTGCCATAACCCTCACAGTCCCCTGACGTAAACATCACTAAAAATCTGTGGATAGACCTCAAAAGAGCAGTGCATGCAAGAAGGCCCAAGAATCTCACAGAGCTAGAAGCCTTTTGCAGGAAGAAAGGGTGAAAATCCCCAAACAAGAAGTGAAAGACTCTTAGCTGGCTACAAAAAAGCGTTTCGAAGCTGTGATACTTGCAAAAAGGGGCACTACTGGGTAATGATCATGCAGGGTGCCCAAACTTTTGCTTCAGGCCGTTTCATTTTTTGTTATTTTGAAACTGTAAAAGATTTAAATTAAAGAGTAATTTTGCTTAAAGTACTGAATAAATGTGTCATTCTTTACTCTCATGCCTTTTTGAGATCAGTTCTTCTCCTTACTTAAGTTCTAACAGTAAATAAAATTTTGACATGGGGTGGCAAAATGCTACACAGCCTGTGTAGACCGCTGTGTTGACAAAAATTAGAGCTCTTCCATCACACATGGAAAAGATGGACGACTGAATAACGCTTCCTATGTACACATACTGTAACTCAGTCCCAACTCTGTCTCAGTTACAAATCTCTTGTTTATCCATGGGCACAGTCTGTGACAAAAGCATAATCAACTCAACATAAAGCAAACCCACAGAAAGAATACCAGGGGTCAGTTTAGCATTATGACGAATGTGACTGGAATTCACACGGGTCACTTAAGCCGTTGCTGTGCTAGATGAGATCCATTATCTTCACATGCTATGCTGCCACATTAACTTGACATATCCTCCAAGCTTCTTTACTACACATCCAGCTGATGATGGCCTATGGGAGTCATGCTGTCTTACCACAATCTTTCAGCCGATCCGTAAAGGGGCCATTGCCTCCCTGCTTCCATCTTCCTGTTCTCCAGCAGTCGTGTGTCAAAACATTAGTCTAATTCAGCTGTAACTGCCTCCGGCTCCACCCGAGCTTAAAAGAATAAAATAATCAGCGCTGTCTCATGTGGTATTCAGCCCCTGATATTAATCAAAACCAGCGAGGGTGGTGGTTGGGGTCAGAGTGTATATCTTTTGGAGAATTAGAATTTACAAGTAGCAGAGACACAGTTAGTGCTCGTAAATTCATTATTGCCGTTTCCACACATGAGGCTCCGGTGTGGGCACTGTGAATCATCTGCCAAACAGCAATGTCATCTGTCTAAGGGAGCAGGAGAGGAGAGTGATGGGCAGGGAGGAGGAGAAAACACAGTGCTCAGTCACATCATGGAGAACCAAAATGAAAACAGAGAGAAATGTGCGCGCGCGCACACACACACACACACACACACACACACNCAAGCCCAAACACACTCACAAAACACACAACCTGCAAACAAGCACACACTTGAGTGACACAAAATACTGGAATAATTCTTTCCTCGCAGGACAAAAACTCATTTTGCTTGAATAATTAGTGTAGGCAGGCTTGATAAGCCAGCTAGATGTAATATTAAGTAATTAAGAGTAATGATGCTTTTTGACATGAATGTGGTTTGCATGTAATTTGCTACCAGCAATCTGTCACTGCCACAGGCTGTAGTGTAGTGCTTTGAAAGGACTTCAGAAAATGGAGGTGCTTCACAGAGGTAAACACTTCGGAAACAGAAGTGATACAATTGAATCAATACTGTTGGTTCAAAAGATGCTGTGAAAGGGTTGGAAATTGCATTTCAAAGTAATTTTCTGGTCCGTCTCTGCCCCACTTAGCTAGCCTGATAATCAGACTGAATTGCCATTTTGTTACACTTCATAATTCAGTCTGGCATTGTACTCAGGTAGTTGATTTCTGTTTTCAGTCAACAATGAAGTTGCAGGATCAGTTGCGAGGAGCAGTTTGTCAGGTCTGTCAACACCTGCAACAGGAAATGTATCCTGATGTAATCAGCAGACTGTCATGAACATTTCTGATCACATTCATCCTCCCAAATGGATAGACCCATTCCAGTTTCAATGCTTCATGAGCTTTCCTTTTATGCGACCCTCAGGTCTAAACTTTGAATTTTAATTAAAACTTTTTGTACACGAGGCATCAAACTGCTTAATCTGCTCTGGGTTGCTGAGGGGTATACAGCTTCACTTCCTTTACCACCATCATCAGTGATAATTTTGTTAATGCAAACTATGACTATAAAATCTTTGTGAACAATATTTTTACCTTGACAGAGATGAGACGTTGACAAGCTAATAATAGGACATTCAAAATGAGAAAAGCAGAACAGAATGATAAATTATTTTATGAAACATATCAGAAAAATGTTTTAGCCTAGAAAGCCAAAACTGGCCGTGTTTATATTTTCTCAAACCGTATGAGCGGTATGAGCTCACAACGGTAACAAGTCAGTAAATGTCTGTAAAAAGTCTGCGCCAGGATGTTTTGCTGGCCTGCCAAACACTTACACCGGAGCAGCGTTAGCCGTCAGCGCAAATTGTGAGCTGTAATTTAGCAGTAAATAAGCAGTCGTGTGGCTGTGGCTGGTGGAACTGTTGAATAGATTTGTGGAGTTCTTGGTTGCAGTGATGATTGTTAGCAGCTAGCTCTGTATGTTAACAGACTGAACTCAGTGCAGTT
The DNA here is from genome assembly GCF_006386435.1 of Epinephelus moara. Lineage (NCBI taxonomy): Eukaryota > Metazoa > Chordata > Actinopteri > Perciformes > Serranidae > Epinephelus > Epinephelus moara. Next base: position 7,436,630 of record NC_065529.1, read on the forward strand.
TTCTCTGACAGAGCTGAAAGTCCAGTTTTAATCCCTGACTGTGTGAGAGGACATGAATTTAAAGCTCAAGACTAATGTTGAAGATTAAAGCCCAGATCACACAGGGGAACAGCGAGCGAAGAACTTCATTTTCATTAAAAACAATTACTAAAAGCCACCTCCAGCTGCTAAAATGCTTTCTGTGTGACTGGGGCCTTGAAAAGAATTCAGTTTGGAATAAAGTTGGTTTTTTGCTTCTTAGCAGTGAGGTCAATAAGTCAGAGTTTACAGTGAGCCTGGATAAAAATAGTTGCAACCAAATGAAGCATTATTGCCAAAATTTGATGAACAATTGTCACTTGCCTAAATATATGCTTGCTATAAGCCATGTGCAATACATGATGGTATATACTGCTTGGTGAGTGACCATCTGTTGTACATTACTTTTCATGGTGCATTGTGGGATATAGGGTATAATAATTCCCAACATACATTCAGACACTACTAAAAAATGGCGAACTCACTATATAGTGGACTATGTAGTGAGTGATTTCAGACACAGCCATAGTGTACTGCATGTTGTCACACTGCTCAGTGTGAACACATTCAAGTATCCAAAATAGCACATATAAGTACAGAGGTATCAGATGGGAGACACAGCAAAAGACTTAATCTAAGATAGCTGCAAAAATTAAAAATGACCACCAACAGGTCAGAATATCCAACATGCATACGTGACAATCAATATTAGGGTTGTTTTGGATGGATAGAACCATTGTCTTTCTTTCTGTCTTTTGCAAAAATATTTTTTTCTTGAATATTATTCTAAATGGCTATCATTACGAAATCATAACTGATATTTACAGTAACTCCCCAGGACAAGAACACAGCAGCCTCATAATCAAATGGGCACATTGTTATAAAATGTACTGTTCTGGACACATTCATGCTCCCCACCTGATCGAATTGGATTTCGATGACCCCATGATGTTTCCCCTGGCTTCCTCCTCAGGACAAACTTTTTAGCCCCACTGCTAACAGCTTAATCCTCTTTTTGTTGTTTTGTCTCTGAAAATGAATATGGCAGCTTCTATGAGCCGACTGCATGCCTTGTTTTTGGAACACATTTAACTTTAATGTGAGCTGGAAGAGACTGCAGGCACTGCACAGGGTGGGCTGTATTAAGACAAATGCCCCTTGTGACCAAGACTCCATCAGTTCAAGCTGTCCGGCTGTATGTGCTTTCTCTCCGTGGCACAGAGGAGGCTGACGAGTTCAGCAGCACATCTGGAGCAGGCCGATGGGAGATGAGCTTTTAATTATAAAACACAGTCTCAACTGAAGAAAAGGAGGCCACCCCTCAATCGCCCAGAGAAAATGTCTGGGTGTGTGCTGCTTCATTTGCATTGTCCTCACATACAGCCTGTCTACACACAAACACATGAGCTAAAACATATGCCTGCAGACATGCACAACAGAACTTTGCAACACACTGAAGCACTTTTTTTCCAATCTCATAGTGCAGCAAATCAGGAGACATCTTTATTCCTTATGTCATAATTTTGTAATTTTGACTTTTACTACAAGTGTGATGACATTACACAAGCAGAATTTTGTCTTCACAATGGTCTCTTTCTGCAGTGTTACAGTCAACCTGGTCTGACAGAAATACATAAAATGACCATGGCCTCTTAATACCACATTACATGATGGTGGCATGTATTGTGTTGAAAGAACCAGCACCACAGTTATACAGTGAAAATGAATATGGATCCTTTGTTGTGATGGACACAAATCCCTGGATCAACATCATGCAATGGGCGGTGGTTAATGTTATGACCCCAGAGGAGGTCGGGGTCATGAATGTGTCAAACAAACACAGGACGTTCATCCAAGAGGCCTCAGTTTGTGTCCCATGTGAAACTTAAAGCCAGCAATGACTTTTTTACCTTGACATACTACTATAACATACTTTATGATGTACTAACAAACGTAGTGATTTTAACGCAAACACAATAATTTTCTAATACAAACCACATAGTTTTGGTGCCTAAACCCAACCATGCTGCCACAACATAAATTCAACACAATATGTGCCACCACAAAATGTAGTGTTCAGAGTTTATGGTAATTTTTACATTTTTCTGTGACATCTGTCCTGTCAAGAAAATGACAGTATCAGTTGATTCAATGACCTCCTTAAAATGACAAAAGTTTGTGTTCAAGTGACAAGCCCTCCAGTGGCCGTAGTAATTATGACAGGAACAAACGAGAAAGTGAGGTGACGTTATTATGGAGCCAAAAAGTCAACATTAAAAAAAAGTCCTATAGCTTTTTTCTTAAACACTTTTCTTTGACCTTGATGGAAAACTTCATGAGGACGTAGCCACTGTAACGTCACCCATTGGTTGTTAGACTCCTGTTTTAAAGCCTAAAGTTTGGCATTTTGTCCATTGCCATCTTGGATTTTTGGATCCAGAAGTGACCATATTTGGATTTGAGTGAAGATAAACCTAATGCTAGCTACTAGTTTGGTTAGCATGGTGCATTTACAGCTATGGTTAATGGTGATAATACTAATACTAATGATAATTTCCTCTTGTGGAAAAAAGGCTTTAAGCCATTACAAACAAACACACACACAAAAAAACAAACAAACATGAATATCCAAATCTTTAGAAGGACTTTTAGTAAAACCAAATGCCGAACAAGACCTTTTTTGGGTCACAATTTACTTTGGTGAAGTGAAAACACACTAAAATAGCAACAGCTATGGCTACATCTGGGGTTACACCATGTTTACATAACTATCATAACTGACATTGTCCCCAGCGACTTGTCAACGAATGACACCCACCTGTCACTCAAAGTGGTCATGCCCTTAATTATGTATAACTTAAAGCATTAATTACACTTAAAGGGACAAGTTATATGAAAATTTACCTTGTACAGTTGTTATCAAAGGGACAATCAAAACAGTTTTGTTTTGTTTTTTCCTTCTTTTTCTACCAGGCTTAAATGTGTATTTCTGCTGTAAAGTTGGGCAATTTAACATAGAGTTCTATGGGGGGAGCCAGCCTCAAGTGGCCATTAGAGGAATTCCAGCTTTTGGCACTTCCACGCTGGCTTCATTTGTCAGGTCCAGAGGTTGATGCTTGCTAAAAGCACATTTTAGATACTTCATCCTGTGCATTTTCACCATGCTGTTTCATGCAGGCTGTATAAACATGGACATCCCGCTGAAAATACTACTATTACTACTAATGACTTTCCAGTTATTAATGACAGGTGTATTGACAACTGGGGGCACCAAACATATCTTAAGCAGCTACTCTGTCATAAATACTAAAGAAAAAGAGCAATTGGTGAATCTGTTTGCAGTGCAGCAATAAAACTAGGGGTGGGGGAAATTTCCGAATCTTAGATGCATCGCGATTCGGACGTGGATGAATCTGAATCGATTCACAAACGTCCAAATTTCGATTATTTAAATCTGTTAATTAGAGTAATACAGAAGGTTCTAAATAATGCAGAACTAAGAAGTGCGGTACGTGTCATCTCCGGGACACTTTGGGATGCGCACCTGGAACAGACACGCCGACACGCGCACAGAGGAAAACACGTCGCCGTGAGATCTGAACAGCTCCTTCTAATTTAACAGCTCCTTCTACAACGTTGACGGCGGAAGCGAACTGGACAAGAGCCACATTATATGTAAGCTGTGTCGTGCTAAAATAAAATACTTTGGCAACACAACAAACATGAGAAGCCATGTAACTCGATTCCACCTGACGGAGGAGTCAGGGAGACGGCAGGCTGTTGTTGCTGCGGCAACTAGTGGCGCTACCGACCAGAGAACAATCGAGGAAGCAATTAGAAAGCTGCCACCCTCATCGGAAAAGGCGAAGCGAATTACGAAGGCCATCGCGGCATTTATTGCCAAGGATTTGCGTCCTTATTCTGTCGTGGAAAATCAGGGATTTCGAGCACTGCTGCATACACTGGAGCCCAGATACACCATCCCATCCCGACGCTATTTCACCGACACTCTACAACCAAACCAAAACAGAAGTCATGGCCTCACTGTTGAAGGCAGGTAGGATCGCAGTTACATGTGATGCGTGGACATCTGTCAACACCGAATCATTTGTTACTCTAAGTTAACTGCGCATTTTATCTTGTGATTTAAGATACCTGTTGTTACCTTTGGTTCCATACAACGAAGTTGTAACTTTCCAGTTTGCAGGCATTTCCATTTATATGTTTAATAAAATATAATGGAAATGAATTCAACGGTTTCTTATTACAAAAGCACTGTTTTTAAAAATTGCAAGTGTTGAATGCTTATTCAGTGAGACAAAAAGAAATGTGTGTTGTGAAAAAGTGCATCAATATACATAAATTAAAGATGCATCAATAATCGTTTTATAATCGAATCGTAGCCCCTGAATCGTAATCGTTATCGAATCGTGAGGTGCCCAAAGATTCCCACCCCTAAATAAAACAAAACAAACAAACAAAAAACATAAACATACCATGTCACAGACAGTTAAGGATGTTGTCACACAGGACATTGTACTCAACTGACAGTGAATAATATAAAAATGTACTTGACCAAAAGTAAAAAGTAGGTTAACTCAAATGTATTCAGAGTAAATACTACATTTTTAAATGGGGTGTGAGGTTAAAGAAACTATTCACGTCAACATATACACTACAGTGTAGTGTAGAACCGGGGGTGATCTGCAGCACAGAGTGCTTATGTCCAACTGATTACATATTTTTTCTATAAACGGACATTTGCAGCATGTGTGCACTGCATCATTAATAAATTGAAAAGGCTGCCATATATCTTATAATGGAATTAAGAACAGAATAAAACATTACTACAGCAGATAACACAGATATGTAAAATCAATAACTCCACAGCAGCTGCAGCCTATAACCGCAGAGTCCTCACAGTTTTTACACACTGCATAGTGTATATGTATATACACATACACTTCACTTTTTTATTTAGATATGTTTTTTTGCTGTGCCACACGGTGGATGTTGACGGTCTCCCTTGAGTTACAACCATCAATGAGGACAAAACGCTCAAAACACACTTAAGATTTACTAACAGATTTAATACACCCCCTATGCCTTTTGCGCCTTACTTTGCACCCTGATTATGTGCCATATAACTAGCAAAAAATGAGCAGGACATACCCTAAATGCACTTGCGTCATGCACTTTAGACCATGCACTGTAGATCCTAAAAAGGGACCTTTATGTTCTTGGCTTGTACAGTACACTACAGTTATCAGTGCAGGTCTCTGTGCCCCTGCTAGCTCAACTGTCAATCAAGTATGCACACTGGCCCGCCCAACTACAGGCTTGGAGCCAAAAGAACATTTCCGATTCATCTCCAAAGACCATTTCCCCTCCTTTCAATAATTCAAAATATTTGCGCTAATTAAAAACACACTACGACATGATGTTTGACGGCAGGAAGGTATGAATTGCTGTGATCTTATTTGGACTTTGAGGATGATAACTTTTACTTTACATGAATATACAGTACACACACACACAGATAAAATAAAAGACCCTGTAAATTTGCTACATTGCACATCCGCTATAATTCATATCATATGATAATTTATTTAAAGAACACTTTCATAGCTTGGCATACATGAAGCCTGTTTTGGTTGTAGGCCAGCTCAGCAGAGGCAGACAAAAAGAAAAATCAAGAATAGACCACAAGGCAATGCAAAGATTGTAGTTTTCATGTTGATGTGACACTGATCGTTATGTTCATCTTATGGTATCAGGTGACAGTTTGAGGGGGGAAAAAAGTGTCTTCTGGCTCTTAATTGGAAAAACACTGGAAGTGCTTCAGAGTAAACTCGGCATAAAACACATCCTTAAATGTTAAGTTGTGTATGATAATGAGGGTGCTGTCAAACATGGGTGTGGAGATTTGATGGCCAGATTCATCAGATGTTTGTTATGAAATGCACAGCTTATTCTTGACAGTTAAAAGAAATGTACGTTAAAGAAAAAATAAATAAATAAAGGCGTATAAGAATTCAAAGGTGCTGCTTATTTTAAGCAACGCCAGAGTTCCTCAAAAAGTCCAAATCTTCCAGGCACAGATGAATTGTTTTTGTAAAAAAGATGGAGTGGAGCTCCGATGAGATCTGTGAGTTATTGATTACAAAGAACAAAGAACAAAGTAGTGTCTATAATGCATCGCGTATGAAAAATGTGCAAGTGAAGAAGTCAAACATCAAAGGCAAACATTGTGTGAGATACACAAGCAGAAATAATTCACCAAGGCAAGTGATCTATCGGATGGGAATTAAATCTTCAAAGCAAATACGTGTGGCAGGAAGAAATAAAGGCTACATTAACTTTTAATTGCTGTTGTGATGAAGCTGCCCAACTGATACCTTTTCTGGTAAAAATACATAAAAGACATTTTGACTACTTTCCTGGGTGTATGTTTTGTTTCAGAAGTTGGGTTTCGTGGGTTCTTCAAACAGATGAACCCTCTAAATGGATTTTCATGTTGGAATACATATATACCCAAAAAATTTGGTGTATGTGCGTATATGCAAGATTGATCCACCCCTCCCTCCATGCCTAGTGGCCTGCTCCTGCTCCTGGCCTTTGTGGTGCCTGCTGTCCAGACTTGTAGAAATGGGCTGTGACAGCTCCATGGGGGCTCGGCTGAAATCTCCGCCTCACTCCCGACCGGCCAACAAATAAAGCCCCCGGGCCAGATATGAATGTAAACACACCAGAGAAGAAGGGGGGGAAAAAGGTCAAGGCTCAGCACTTCCTGCAGCTTGGAGAAGCCGATGACCTGATTTTGTTTATATGGTTGCTGGCATGCGAACATCAGTGATCCATGCACAGCTGTGTGTGCACGGGAGATGGAATTGTGGGGGGTTTGGCTGAGGGTATAAGGACGTGTTGTGCGTGTGTGTGTTTGGAGGGGGGAAGCTTTGTCCTTCAAAGAGCACAGACACAGAACAAATTGTGAATAAAATAAAACATTAATACCATCCATCCATTATCTATAATCGCTTATCCTGCTGACATTGGGCCAGAGGTGAGGAACACCCTTGGTGGGTCATCCAGTAATCACAGAGCTGACAAAAATATAATGACACATTGTTGGATAAACACACAGAACAAGAAACACAAGACAAAAAGCTGATTTTTCCTCTACTCATAGGAAGCAAGTGACAACAGCAACATTTAATCAAAGGTAATGTTACAAAATTCAGCTCCATTACAACTCACAAGGTTCACCAACAAAACAACTGTCTGATACTAAACATGCTTCCCAAACAAATACAACATGCTAACATTATTAGCACAATCCTAAGGCATTTTATTTGTATAAATTAGCCTAGCAACTAGCGGAGACTTCCTCTGCTCCTATGACACCAGGATATACCACACACAAAACTTAAAATGTTATTTTGTAGGGGCTTTATTGTCTTCACAATTTATTGTTTCTTATCTGTGAAATAAAAGTAAATAAAAGCTTTGTTTCCAGTGAGGGAAATGGTTTACACCTTATAAAAATAGATAGGTCTGCATCACTGTGACGTGTAGTTACATTTCTGGGGAGGTGCACTTCAAGCTACGGCATAGGTTAAGGCGTAAGCTCTGTGTTAACACAGAGACTATGCCATAGGTATGGTGTCAATGTGATGCAGAGGTATAAATACTGCTTTAGCCTTGGCCACTCTGCATTTTGCACCACCTGGGTTGAGTGGGAGCAAGCTGGCAACACTGCTCATTTGGAATTTGCAGTGGTAATGACATCCTGGTGGTGGGGTGGTGGGACAGCGTTGCTGTGTAAACATGGTAACCTCCCTTCTGTCTCCCCTTGGTAGCTCCAGTGAACAAGCTGCTTTATTTTGAGCCACAAAACCCCTTTAACATTGTTAACTATAATAGCACCACTTGCTGTGTTGACACTGCTAATGGTGCTAACAGTGATAACATGGTTAACAATGCTGAAATGTTTTTGCAGCTCACTCACTGGGCAACCTTGGGGAGACCTGAGGATGGGCACAATGCCCAAACAGTAAGACTCTTGGTTAGGGACAGCATTACTAGTGGTAATAATCAAATGAGTGGCACTGCTAACCAAACCTGGTTGGTGTGCAGTGCATTAACTGAAGAGTAGCAACATTAACCTATAGACCGACATATATAACCAGTTAAAATATTCTCAAAGGTTATCCTACTAATGGTTAACTGTGGATATTCCTAACATACACCAATAGTTATCCTGTAGTGATGGGAAGCTTTTGAGCTTTCTTTCTGTTTGTGCAAAAATTCAGCTTCAGGATTTTAAATGCAGCAAACACAGTGATATCTGTTGGCTTGGAAAACTTTCAACAAGCCTTCAAATCTAGAGCCAAAGCAGTTCAACTTGTCTTTATTTGTAATGGTTGAGTCTGTGCGTGCAGTGAAAGTTCAACAAGGTGTTTTTATTAATTCTTTAACATTTTTGTTCAGAGGTGCTGCATTAAATGTAGACATCACTGTACAGTGTTACAGTGAAATAATATATAAATAAGCATTCATATAAAATATTTTTACTGACACATAACCTTACTATAAAAAGTAATAAAGAAGAAAGGCTTTCTAGCAGATTAATATAAGACAGAATGATGAGTAATATATCATTGAGGTTTAAATGTGAAAAGGTTAGTTTTGGTAAAATAGAAAAATTACCATGAGAAAGTAAGGAAAAACCTTCGGGTGTTGATAACCTTGAGATAAGCTACTGAAACTCTTAGCTGAATTGATTGCTCTGCCTATTTCTTACATGATTAATTTAAGTTTAGAAAAATATGTTTGTCCTTCAGAGTGGAAAATAGCCAAGATTGTTCTAGTAGTCAAGAATGGTAAAGAACCTTTCTCAGGTATAAACAGCCCACTGCCTGCTTTAAGGAAACTTTTGGAGAGAATAATATACGAGCAAACCCAAAAATATTAATTTTAAATAAATACTGATATAAATATGGTATATAGTGGCCTAATAACTGGATGAAAGAAACTGATGAGGAAAAAAGTTGTTGGTGTTTCAGCTTCTGCTGAAACCACATTTACTGTATCATAAATGTTTTGCTATCATTGTTTTTTTTGTTATCCTGTTACACCAGTACTAGTCTCTATATACAGACTCTACATTCAGTGAACATATAGATAGCCACATATAAAAAAGAGCCTCCTGGTTGAATGGCACTGTCCGAGATTAATCCAAGTTTCGTTGAATCAAAGAACCATACAGTTCCAGATACAGTATGCCATTGGAAACTGATGGAGCACAGAGGACATCCAGTTTATTTTCCAACCCATGTACAATGGCTAGCAGGACGCTAGTTCAGCTGCCAATTCCTCTCCTTCCTGTTTACTGATGTTTACATTTGATAACCATGATCTGGCTAGCTAGCAGCTAGCTAGCAGAAGTAGTAGGAGTAGAGTTTACAAACTGGTGAGTTGGTTTCCTCACACTGATGACTCACAGCCCAACACCACCACCATCCAAAGCCAACCACAAAAAGCACCATCAACAGCTGACTATGACTGGAAACATCTGCGCCCACGTCACTTCCTTATATAGTGTTTAGTGGGTGTAACCTATGCCAATAGGTTACTGTGGTCAAGTGGGATTCATCATTCAGCACACCAGAGTAAGAACAGATTTGGATGTATTAGAATGTTTGGTTCATCTGGAGTTGACTTCTCTCATTTTTTGTCTTAGCAGAAAATTAAAAGAAATTGAAGAGAATGGTGCTGCATGAGGCCCAATGTATTGAAACAGTGAAAACAAGCTTTGGTACATTAACCAATCACTGCTTTTTTTGTATCAAACAAAAAAGGGCTTGCAGTACACACATAAAAACCACCAGAAACCTAAAAAAAAAAAAAAAAACGCCAGAGGAAACCTGGTGTGTTATGTCCCCTCTGTATATACAGAAATGACAGTGTATGGGTTGACATAAACATTTAATATGCAGGAATTCACATTGTAGACACCACTGAAGGAGGTGAATATTCCCCTCCTGTTTACTTCCACACGATACGGCCAATAGGGTGAATAAAACATTTGCCTCTGGTGGCAAAGCAAGTTTGCATCTCTGCATTGCATGGAGTTTTACTTTGGTAACCTTTGACCAGTGAAGTCACAACCTCAACCCATAGCAAATAAGTATGTGTGGAGGAGACATTCAGTGTGTTTTTCATTAATCCTTTTTCCAAATCTAGCATTTTCCAATTAAGACATATGGGATATGCTGATATAAGGCTATAAGGCTTCTTGCCTGTTTACAGTTGGCTCTGCATGTTGTCATGGATGCGTTGTACACACACCAACTCGCCAATGGTATGCACGGCTGATGTAAAGATACATGCCCAAAAGAAAAGCCCAAATTGCTGATCAAAAGGAGAAACTCATCTACTTTTTGAGTAGATGTGTACATTTTGAAATAAGTTTTTGGATTTATGCAAATATTCCAATGCCAATCTTTTCATGAAGAAGAAAAAAAAAGTTGCTACCAGTCAGACATTTTGAAAAAAATCCTATTTTGATGCAAAGAATAGAATGACAGGCAGCTTCAGCTATTCCACTTTTCTATATTTTGACGTGATAAATGACACATCAGAGCATGTTGATCGGAGTATGCACGGCTGTATGTAAATGGGAGTATTAGTGGAATATTCATTTTTAACAAGCATAAAAACAGCTTAGTAGGAATACTGTTATTTCTGGCAAAATGCAGACTATGTTGTGCATGTACATGTAGCCATTAATTGTTGCTGTGTTTAACCAGCTCATGTTGTATGATATTAGCTATGAAAGATACAAACTGCCCCACATGAGAGATCCTGCCTGGCTGGCAGAAGACAAACATAAGAAAATAGTAAATGTACCAATGACAACACATATCACAGTATTTATTGGCAAGCTAGCTTTCCATGTCGTCACACCTGACACTGACCACCTTCAGCATAAATATCGCACTGGCAGGCAATGATCACTGGCCCACATTCACTTGTGTGGCTTTGCAGTAATGGCGTGTTCACACCACCATGACAGGACATAATACAACCGAAGTGTAAATCAGTGACATCAGAAAAATGTAATATTTCCAAGTAGAAATGTTAAATGTGTTTCTCATTAGGGTTATGAATTACGAAGAAACCCCAAGAACTTTAAGTGGGGTGTTTTTTTAAGTCCTTGTAAGATAAAATAAAGCCAAGCCATAGCAATTATCTTAAAGGAGATTCAACTTTTCAAATATGTAGCAAATAAAACAGTACTATGTGTAATGGACAGTAAAAAATGTATAACTTCTGAGGTAGCATGTAATGAACAGGTCAAAGTAAAGGGATTTCTTGTCATTTTAATTTGCTTGTCTAAGAGTGGTAGGTTAGTTTGATCTTATTGAGACAATTAGAGCGATGTCTGTAAAGGACAGAAGCAATAGAAGAAAATAACTTCTTCACAGCCCATGACATTTGCTGTGTTGCCATCACAGTGTTACCGTAGACACTTAAGGGGCTATTTTGGGAAAAATGTGCTACTGCTCCGGTAATCCCTGCCTGAGCACTGCTAATGTGTGTCGTGAGATCGCTGGATAACAAGGGACAGCATTGTGTCTTAGCTAATTCCAAGCCCTTTCCCACCCTCCACTCACAACCTCAGCATAGTGATAGAAAATGCCACTAATTATACATTTTAATAGGATTACTAGATGTGTGTAATCAGCTCTTGGTCTAATGAATTCTTTGAGAAAGAAGACACCTAATCAAATAATGTGTTTATGTTGTTGGGGACATTTGCATAGCAGTGTCAGACTGGTGTTCTCTCACTGGAGCCCAGTGCGCTTCATCTCAGAGGGTATTAGGCATGTTGGCATGTTGTAGGGTGATACAGCTTGTAAAGCCATCGCCCCAAGTGGAACCTTAAGCAGTATAAAGTAGAAACACTTCTCCACCACACAATCTGGAATAGATTCCCCTTTTCATGCAGTGGCACTTCAATAGCAAGACAGAGAGGAGTTCATTCAGCAATCACTTGCCATCTGTCTATTCCATATTGACAGGAGAGATAAGTGGCAGGCCTGACACATGTTTACATCCTGTGAGCCACCATTACACGGTGAAGCATGTTTTCTGGTTCTAGTCATTTATTAAGGGTGCTGTCTCCTGAGCCCTCTTTATTCCCTCTGATTAAATGTGTGTTAATTGATAGAGCAACCCTAATTAAACTCACTCTAGACTGCATTAACTGTGGATATCACACTGCTAAAACCAATGGAATGGATGCAGAGCTCTGCATTCAAGCTGCACAGAATCCATTGTTTTGATTTTTGGCTGCTGAGTGTTAATTGCAGGTCTACAAACTTAAGTGTTATACTACAAAAGAGTTTTTTTAGCTGTTTGCTCTGATCAGCCGAGGCACATTTTCAGTGTTGTTAGGAATCTCGCCAAACAGATCGAATGCTTACAGAAGCCCTGAAAGGCAAGATGAAAAAAATAATCATAATAATCCGGGGCCATGGTGGCCAAAACATCTGTGGGCTGACATACATCTTGTATGTATCTCCTACTTATGAGATAATATCTCTGCTAGATAGGAGATGATAAACTTTTTTGCCAACATGGCCTAGATTTTTTTTTTCTTTAACTTGCCTTTTTGTACTTCTGTGCCTAATGCTGTGCTGAATTGCATTTTTTACCAAGGCAAACGGGTTACATGTTTTTCAATGAAAGACGAAACATCTTAAATCGAAACCTACAATGCTGTAAAGTAGCATTTCACTGCCCTCTCTGTTTAAATGTTTGAAAGAGGGTTGCACCTCTAAAGGGTGAGGGTGGAGGTCACCCTGGAGTATATTTCTTCATCACTGCAGAAGGGTAAAAATGATACAACTGTAGGTCAGATACAACACATGTTAAAAAAAAAAAAGAATAGTTCTATAATAGATATAAAACTCAGTGTGCATTTCCTTAAAGTTAAAGGAGAAGTCTGATATTTTACACTTTGAGCCCCATTTCTGGGTTGTTTATGATGAAATAGAGTGGCTAAGACCAAAATTGGGACAATTGCTCCTTTTCGGAGAATTTGGCTTTACCCTGCCTGGCTAAACACTGCTGCCTATGGCCATATGTGAATCTGTCCTAAAACTACCCTAAACGTTTGTTTTCAAATCTATGAAACTCACTGAGGGGTCAGTGGTGTTCGTTGATGTTTTGACATAGAAATCATAGCAAACTGTGGTTTCCGTGATGATTTATTTTACATTTTGTCTAAACCATTGGTTTTCTATTGGAAGCCTCATTGTCCGTTGGTAGTAATCCGCCACCAGAAACGGAAAGGGGGTTGTTTACGACAAAGTGTAGTCATTGTAGTCTTTTAGTTCAGCGAAAGTGCCAGCTCGACAGTGCTGTGTGCGCTCCTCGAGGAAGAACGAGAACGAACGCAAAAGTTTTGTAATAGGTTTAAACAACTGCACAATGGATTACTCACTTGTAAACAACCTTCTCAATACGATGCCTTTGAACACAACGCCAACCTTCTTCTTCTGCTTCTTTTCTGTGTCCCATTACATTGCAATGGTTTCCTGCCATTTGGCGACACCCACGTAAAGGAGCATTATCGCCATCAAGTGGGCTGGAGTGTACGCTTCAGGGTCAAACGAACGATCAAGCGGAAGTTTACACACGGGTGTGATGCAGCTGAAAAAATAGTTCCACAATCGAGATGAATAGCGAAAACACGGCTGGAAACCACACTACAATTTCTATGTCAGAACATCAAGGAACACCACTGACCACTTGGTGAGTTTCATGGCTTTGAAAACGAACATTTAGGGTGGTTTTAGAACAGGTTCACACATGGCCATAAGCAGCAGTGTTAAGCCAGGCAGGGGAAAGCAAAAATCTCCAAAAATGAGCAATCGTCACTATTTTGGTCTTAGCCACTCTATTTCATCATAACAACCCAGAAATGGGGCTCAAAGTGCAAAATACCGGACTTCTCCTTTAATTGTAACATTTTAGTAACCTAATAGAGTCTTGTTCAGCGTCTGGTTGTTCTGAAAGACCCTCTGAGGAGTCAGATGTTCAGTTTTTCTGGGAAGTACATTTTGTTTAAATGGTCTTTAGCCTGTTTGTCACAGTCTCCAGTCTCCTTCACCCAGTATTTTTCCTTGCCACACCCATCTCATCAGGCAATTCCACTCACCTGTGTTCATCAGCACACCTGTAGCTCATCTCATGCAATCAGCCCAGCATACATAAGCTCCAGCTCCACACACACCAGTTGCCAGATCGTCTTCGCTCTCATGCAAGCCTTTCCAGCAATTTGTCTTGGACTGATCACCCGTTGCCGACCCGTTTCGTCCCCGTTCCTGCCTGCTCGCCTTGCCCTCAGACTGATTGCAAGATCTCAACCTGTTTCTGCTCTGACCCTGCCTGCTCGTCTGATCCCCGGCTATCGACCTCGCCTTCTGTCTCTGACACCGAGCTTTCTGCCTGTAAGTCCCGACTGTGCTGGTTATCTGATCCCTCGCCTGTCTCCGACTCTCCAACTGTCTGTTCCCCCGCAACTGTTCATCTGGATTGCAAGTCACGTAATCTCCTCGTGGACGGGAGGTTACGTCTCTGACTCCCCTCCCGGCATTGCGGGTTCAAGCCCCAGCTGTACCAGTGATATTAAAAACTCTGCTCCTGTGTTGCACACGTCACCGCCTCGTGGCTTAGAGGTAACGTCGCCAACTCTCCCACCGGCGACGCGGGTACGAGACCCGCCTGAGGCAGTTACATATTTTCCTGAGTGTTCAATAAAGACTGTTGATTACTTCATCTGCTTGCTGCTTCGCATCTGGGTTCTTTCCTGTGAGTCTGGACGTGACAGTACAATCTGGCCAAAAGATGGATCCAGCGAGTAGTAAGCCCTCCCCACTTGACAGACTGGAGAGAATTGAAGACACGTTGGTGAGCCATGAGGGATTGATTACAGCATCTACTTGCCATCTGCAACGGGTAATTGATTCTCTGACTCAGATGGTGTCAGGGTTAGCCGACCAGCTTCAGTGGCAATAACTCACTGGCCCTTCACACGCACCTTCGGCTTCCGCTACTGTGCCCATGGCTCCTCTCCTAGCCACGGACACTCCTGAGCCACGTGTTGGGACGCCTGAACGCTATGATGGGAACTCAGAGGACTGTGCACCATTAATCACAAACTGTACCCTGCTCTTCGCTCTCCAGCCACGCACGTTTGCCACGGAATTAGCCAAGGTGGCTTTCACCATTAACCACCTGACCGGCCGTGCACGGTTGTGGGGAACTGCCAAGTGGGAACGACAGTCACCTGCCTGCCAGAGCTTCTCAGCCTTCTCAGCAGAGCTCCGCAAGGTTTTTGGACAAACTCCTGCTAGATCTGAAGTGGCTGGTGGACTCCTGAATCTGAGACAAGGGCAGAGGTCGGTGGCAGACTTTTCTATAGACTTTCGCACCCGGGCCAGCCAGTGTGGATGGAACCCTGCTGCTCAGATCGACGCCTTCATGCATGGCTTGGCCGACTACATCAAAGACGAGCTGGTGTCACACGAGGTTCCTACCTCCCTCGACGACATCATCAACCTGGCCATCCGCATTGATCTCCGGGTTCAGACTCGGCGACGGGAACGACGCCAGGGTCCACGTCAGAGGGAGCCCACCAGTCCGCACCCACCTCCGAACCTACCGCTGACTGAACCGGAACCCATGCAGCTGGGACGCACCTCCCTCACCCCGGCAGAGCGGAGGCGACGCCAGCTAGCCCAGCTCTGCCTGTACTGTGGAGGAGAAGGACATTTCGTTGCTACCTGCCCGTTAAAAGACAGAGCTCGCCCGTAGATGAGGAGATATGGGTGAACTCAATAACAGAGTCTCCTCTCTCTCACCGGCCCCTGCTCCAAGCCTGTCTGCTTCTCCGTGATGGTTCTCACACCCTGGCCACCCTCATCGACTCTGGAGCTGATTCCTGTCTGATCAGTGACAGGGTGGCTCTGCAATTGGGACTTGGCCAGGTCCCACTGACTCACCCGATCCCTGCACGAGCCCTCGACGGCCACAAGATGGGCACCATCACCCACCAGACTGCGCCAGTCTCCATGCTCCTGTCAGGGAATCATCATGAGACCATCCAGTTCCACATTCTGGATTACCCTGATCTGCCTCTGGTCCTGGGTTTCCCGTGGCTTCCCCACCACAACCCCCACATCGATTGGTCTACAAGTTCCATCCTTGGCTGGGGAACATCATATCATCTCACCTGCCTGAAGAACGCCACTCCACCACTCCACCCTGCCAGCACCATTCCACCACCTGAACTCTCTAATGTGCCACCTGAATACCATGACTACAGCCAAGTCTTCAGCAAGGCCAAAGCTACGTCTCTGCCTCCTCACCGGCCATACGACTGCGCCATTGATCTCCTAAGTCTGTACTCCCTCTCCGCTCCTAAGAGGAAGGCCATGGAGGAGTACATCAACAACTCCCTGTCGGCTGGCCTCATCCGTCCCTCCTCATCCCCTGCTGGAGCAGGTTTCTTTTTTGTAGAAAAGAAGGACAAATCCTTGAGGCCCTGCATTGACTATCGAGGACTGAATGAAATAACAGTGAAGAACCGTTACCCTCTGCCTCTGATCTCATCGGCCTTTGAACTGTTGCAGGGAGCCACCGTCTTCACCAAGCTTGATCTCCGCAATGCCTACCACCTTGTTCGCATCCGTGAAGGGGACGAATGGAAGACGGCATTCAACACCCCCATTGGCCATTATGAATATTTGGTCATGCCGTTTGGTCTCACCAATGCTCCCGCCATGTTCCAAGCCCTCGTTAACGACGTCCTCCGCGACATGCTTAATAAGCATGTCTTCGTGTACCTGGATGACATCCTCATCTTCTCCAAGACCCACAACGAGCACATCCACCATGTCCAATCCGTCCTGCAGCGGCTCCTGGAGAACTCACTCTTCATAAAGGCAGAGAAATGTGAGTTTCACGTCACATCAGTCTCCTTCCTGGGCTATATCGTCTTGAGGGGTCACATTCAGATGGATCCTGCCAAGGTCTGCGCTGTAGCTTCATGGCCTGGCCCTGATTCCCGCAAGCAACTGCAACGTTTCCTGGGGTTCGCCAATTTCTACAGAAGGTTTATCCGAGACTACAGTTCTGTGGCAGCTCCGCTCACCGCCCTCACCAGTTCCAAGACTCCTTTCCTCTGGTCGCCAGATGCTGAGAACGCCTTCAAGACACTCAAAAGGAGGTTTACATCTGCCTGAGAACGCCTTCAAGACACTCAAAAGGAGGTTTACATCTGCCCCCATCCTCCAGATGCCTGACCCCGACCTCCAGTTCATAGTGGAAGTGGATGCCTCTGATGTTGGAGTGGGAGGAGTCCTCTCTCAGCGGTCCACCACAGATCTAAAGCTCCACCCCTGCACCTTTTTCTCTCACCGCTTGTCCCCCGCTGAAAGGAACTACGATATCAGCAACAGAGAACTCCTGGCAGTCAAGTTGGCTCTGGAAGAATGGCGCCACTGGCTTGAGGGTACCAAGGATCCCTTTCTGGTTTGGACCGACCACAAAAACCTGGAATACATTAAGACTGCCAAAAGACTAAATTCCCGCCAAGCCCGTTGGTCACTATTCTTCACCATGTTTAACTTCACCCTTTCCTATCGCCCTGGTTCTCGTAATACCAAACCTGATGCCCTCTCACGGCAATTTCTGCAGGACGACGAGGTTGCTGAGGGACCGGTCCCCATCCTTCCGCCTCCCTGTGTCATCGCCACCCTTACATGGGACATTGAGGAGCGGGTGAGAGCAGCTACTCTGGATCAGCCAGGTCCCAGCACCTGTCCTTCCCACTGCCTCTTCGTCCCAGAAACATTAAGGTCAGAGGTCCTGCTGTGGGCCCATGCCTCCAATCTCACCTGCCATCCCGGTTCCCGACGTACTCAAGAGGTCCTCCTCTAAAGATTCTGGTGGCCCACGCTGGAGGACAACACCAGAGACTTTGTTAAAGCCTGCCCGGTTTGCAATCAACACAAGCCCTCACATCATGCCCCGGCGGGACTCCTGCAGCCACTTCCCATCCCTCACCGACCCTGGTCCCATGTCTCCTTAGACTTCGTCACCGGTCTGCCCCCCTCAGATGGACACTCTGTCATCCTCACAGTGGTAGACCGGTTCTCCAAGATGGCTCACTTTGTGCCCCTGAGCAAGCTGCCCTCTGCCAAGGAAACGGCCCAGTTGGTTCTTCACCACGTCTTCCGCCTGCATGGTCTCCCTGTTGACGTGGTCTCCGACCGTGGGCCTCAGTTCTCTTCCATATTTTGGAAGGAGTTCTGCACTCTGATTGGGGCCACCGCCAGTCTCTCGTCTGGGTTCCATCCCCAGACCAATGGCCAAACGGAGAGGAAGAACCAGAAGATGGAGACAGCCCTTCGCTGCATGGTCTCCCAGAACCCGTCTTCGTGGTCCCGGCAACTCCTGTGGGTGGACAATGGACAATGATGTCTCCTGTCCTTCTGCCTTAGCCTTCGCCCGTCGATGCCGCAGAACCTGGGCCCGAGCCCGTGCCACCCTCCAGAGAACGGTTGACCGTTATACCACCTCGGCCAACCGTCGACGCATCCCAGCTCCGACCTACAAGGTGGGTCAAAGGGTGTGGCTTTCCTCTAAGGACCTTCCCCTTCATGTGGAATCCAGGAAGCTTGCACCTAAGTTTGTTGGCCCCTTCACTATTGAGAAGATCATCAGCCCGACGGCCGTGAGATTGGCTCTTCCCCGCACCATGAGGGCCCACCCAACGTTCCACGTTTCTAAGATCAAGCCTGTGCACGAGAGCCGTCTCCTCCCTGATGCTCCTCCTCCCCCTCCTCCTTGCCTCATCGATGGGGGTCCTGCCTTCACAGTCCACCGTCTGATCCGCTCCCGTCGACGAGGGAGAGGTCTACAATATCTCGTCAACTGGGAGGGTTATGGTCCAGAGGAAAGATCATGGGTGCCTGCCCGGGACATTTTAGATAAGGACCTGATTAGACAATTTCACCACAGGCATCCCGACCAACCTTCTCGCAAGGGACAGGGGCCCCCACCTCAACGACCTTCCGCCGCTGGTCCCTCCACCGCCTATACCTTCGAAGAGGATTCAGCAGAAGAGGAGGAGCCACCGATCCCACCACCACCTGACATCCGGGAGGACTCCGCCTCAGAAGAATATTGAACCCCCCCCCACCCTGTCTTCTGATCAATCAGTTGGGACGTCAGGAGCCGTCCCTTGAGGGGGGGGTTCTGTCACAGTCTCCAGTCTCCGTCACCGCCTCGTGGCTTAGAGGTAACGTCGCCGACTGTCCCACCGGCGACGTGGTGAACGAATTGTTGTTGCACCACAGGAAAGGTCAGGGAGGTCACCAAGAACATAAGGTTTCATCCTCTAGGTATAAATATTCACAACAAACAAAACAGACATTGTTTTTTTTACTATCTCCAGAAACCATGGAACATCTTATGGAAATAATCTCACACCTGTCATAGATCAGGCATTCTGTTAGATAAGTCTCCCATTATAATTACAATTTCTCAGTGATACTCTGACCCTAAGGTTAAAAAACAACAACCAACAACTTTCACCCAGGAAGTCAGTGTTTGCTTCCCATATGATTGTGGAGCCAAACCCTGTTCTTTGTTTCCTAAACACAACCACATGCTTTTGGTGCCTAAAACTAACCATGTGTGTGCGTGTCGGCTAAACGTAACCATGTGCGTTTGAAAGAGACTGTATGCCATCTGTACATTTCCTGTGTGTATTTTGAAGACGGACAATGCATGTATCAGGCTAAAGTTGACAAAAACACATCCCAAAACATCAATAACCAAAGCACCCAGGATACCTTGCACATCATATGTCGATGTGGAAAGTACATGAGCACCCGCTGATATGTGACGAGGTCGGAATGAGAATGTGTTGGAAAGCCTTCCTACGGGAAAGCTAATGCTGAACTGGTGGCTGCTTCATTATCCACCTGCTCTCAGTCCTTCTATGCCTCTTGTACATCAGCTCATTAACACACACATTTGCATACTGTAAATAAACAGCACTGCATCAATTCAAGTTGTCTGTTGATGAAATGTGTTTCATTTATTCATTTATTTGTTATGTCTTTCATCTCAAAGATGCACAAAACCACTCAAGCATCCATAATTCTGAGGGAATCTTATTAAACAGCATTCTATGATAGTATTACAGACAGCAAGATGCAGGGACAGATATAAAATACGTTAAATGTGAGTTCAAGTCAGACACGCATATAAATTAGATCCCAACACATAAAAGTCTGCCATTAATCTCACCTATTGGGTTTATGGATGCAATTTTACTCCGAAGATTTAATTGAATTCTGAGACTTTTGTTTTTCAGCACATATTCAGTGTATAACTCTACAGTTTAGGGCTTAGGCTTGACAGTGTTGGAATCTTTGTAGTTTGAGTTACCTTAACCAATGAGTGGAAGCCATTCCAAGTTAATTGTTATACACACTATAGCTGGTAAACACACACACAAAGAGGATGTCAGAAGCTGCTCAAGGGGACTTTATCTTACATACTGCTATGTACAGCAGGGCAGCACCCATGCAATGTCGTAACCTGATACATGCAAGAGATCAGTAATCCAATTTTTCCAACCCTTGCCATTATTTTGGAAGTATATGTATTCTTTTGTTATTTCAACTGTCCTTTCTCCATAGAAAATTTGTTTCCACAGCCTTTACACTTATAAGAACCAGTTTTAATGTTGGAAGCTATTTTAGATTGTTTAAGTCTTAGTCGTGAGACAAAAATGTTAATTAGTTTTAGTCACATTGTAGTCACTTTTACTCTATCCTTTATAGTTTTAGTCTGGTTTTAGTTGACGACAGCTCAGAATGTTTTACTGGACAAAAATCTTTTTGTTTTCTATTTAAACTAATCCAGGTATTGGAAATTGGAATCAAGGTTATAGGCTGTATAAAAATTTTATGTAGTTTAAGTTTAAAGTTTAAAGTTTAAAGGATGATTTAGGACACATACTGACTGATCATCATTTGAAAAGCTAAAAATCTCTCTATTAATGGTCTCAAAAACTTTGACACCACAAATAACTAATTTGGGGTAACTGGGTACAGACTTGTACTCAGGTTCATTGTGAAATTTGACTTATTGATCTCACTGTTAAGAAGCAGAAAAATAACTTGATTTCAGCCTGAATTCTTACTTAATCTGCAACATGTTACTCTGAAGATTTAAACTCACGTCTACTCAGAGTCAGTGGTTAAAACTGGACTTTCAGCTGTCAGAGGAAACTCTGCTGAGTTCAGACTGTTTACTTACAGCACAGTTCCACTTACAGATAATCAAGCCTCCTACCTGCCTGTCAAACAGCAATAAAACCATAAATCCTCTCAAGACAGTCTGGATCTGAGTGGAATCCTGCAGGGATCAACAAGACCAGCAGTCAGTGGCTGCTCGCTCTGCTGCGGTACAGCAGCTAACAAATGGAGCTAGCTGCTAACAGCCACTGCTGCAACTAATAAACTCCACAAATCCATTCAACAGCTCCACCATCCATAGTCAGTTTACACCTGCTTATTTACTGCAGAATTACAGCACAAAACTTCAACAGCTGATGCCGCTCCAGTTAAAGTGTTTGAACATCCTGGTGCTGACTATTTACTGGAGTTCATATCTGGTACCACTTATGCAGCATTAGAAAGTAATTGGAAGCATTGTGGTTATTGGCTGTTCTCTCCTCACATTTTGAATATCTGATAGTCCACCACTGACACTTTCATCCTGTCTTGTCAACAAAAAATTAATATCGATTTTGTCAGAGTTTTATTATCAAGATCTATTTGTAGCTCATCAAAGTCCCGTCTTCATCATCAAAAATGTCTTTGATAAACACTTTTAGCTTTTGTTAACAAAATTAACACTGATAAGAACAATTATGGAATCAATCATAAAAACAAAGCCATGCGAAACACAACACAGTCACAAGCTCTGCCACAGCGTGCCTTTACGTCTGCATTTCTAACAGCCTATTGTGCCTGCCCTGTAGAAGCAGTGCAAGGATTATCAACAGCTCAGAGTCTTATGATGAAGAATTACATCACTGACATTTGTATTTTTTCCTTGTCATTTAGTTTTTCTCTAATCGACAGTATGCCAGTATTTGAGTGCCTTTACTGTAACAGTACGAGTTATGGCCAATGAGTCACCCACATTTGACGTACATTTTAAGTTCAAGATAATTTACTGTTAAAACAATAAATGCATGTTACCAAAGTCAATGAGTGAGAGACGTGTCAGTGTTGACCAAAAGGTCATAATAAGGATTAGTACCATGATCGAGCAGCCCTATAGTTGCAGTTACAGATTCATGTTTATAGTTGGATGGGAGTAGAGTGAGCCATGAGTTCAGGGGGTTGTGTGCTATGTTGAGTGCCCTGCCTGTGTTGGCAGTGTCAATGAGGACCAGGAGGTTGGAGGTCTTAGTGACAGAACACGCAGCAGTGTTCTTTTTTTGTTTTTGAATGTGTGTGGGTTTGATTGTGTTTATCAATCAATCAATCTTTATTTATAGAGCACTTTTCATACAATAAAATGGAGCACAAAGTGCTTTACATGTTAAAAGCAGAGCCCCCCCCATCCCCCACAGACCCCCTCACCTCCCTTACCCCCATCCCGATGTGATAATAAAAAAAGAAGAAAAATAGAAAGAAAAAATAAATAAATAAGAAGAAAATATATAAATAAATAATGATGATTGGGTTTATCCCCTTCCACACAACACCATGCTGTGTACCACAGCTTTGTAGCAACATGCTAGCATGAATGTACAAAAGGAAGAATGTATCCTGTGATGTCTGATTTTCTGTGTCTTTGTCTCATTTATCTTCAAGTCACAATCTACACACACACACACGCACACACACAGTAAGAATATGAATATAGCGGACTTTTATTTCAACATTTACACCATAACTTGGTGCAGAAAAGGCACAAATTTGTTGAAACAAAACCATCACCCCTGGTTAATTCAGAACTTTGCCACAGCTCATGTCTGTTTGCAGACCGGTTCAGATGGAAACTTTTGCTTTAGGCATGGGCTTAATTTATGGTAGGGATGGTGGGGATATGTCCCGGACACTAATTTGGTATTGTTTATCATTTCACATATGCATTTAAATCATATATGATTTCAAATGGCTCTACAAAGGGTTAACTCCCTCATGTTCCCACTGACTGAGAAGCACTTACTAGTATTTGTTGGCTTTGCTCCCACAGCATGTCCCTGACAGTCCACAGGCTACTGTAGCCTACAGTCCTTTTAAAAGTTAAGAAGTTGGGCCTGCAGTGTGGCATCTTTCCTCTGACCTGCTCTGTGTCGCTGCGTGTGCTTCCCACTGAAAAGCTGAGGAAAGTGGCTGTGAATTGCACTTCACTGGTGATGGTGAAGTTCACATTTATACGGACGCAGTAGTGAGATTAATGCCTGATCAGAAGTGTTTTTAGTTAGTTTCGGTTTTCCACCTCCAATGAAGAGCAGTGCACAGCTGCTTCCCTAAACTGTGTCATCTAGAGACCAGAGTCCCAAATGGGGTTCTGAAGGGGAAACTACCATATCAGCACAGCAATAACATAAGGCACAGCACACCACTGACAAGGTAGATTTTTTCTTGAAATATTATGACTTTATTCCCGTTAAATTATGACTTTACTCCCCTAATACTACAACCTTTTTTTTCCTCAAAATGTTATGACATTATTCTCATTGAGTTATGACTTTAATTTCATAATACAACCTTTTTTTCTAAAAAATATTATGACTTATTCTAATTAAGTTATAACTTTACTTTTATAATACTAAAATACTTTTTTCCTCATAATATTATGACTTTATTCTTGAAATCCCAGGAAACACATATAGGTGAAATGTGTTTCATCAAGACTTCTGCTCATGTTCAAAACATGTCAGCTAATGAGGTCCAGGCGGTTATAAATAAATTAAAATGAATTATTTTTTATCATTGATGTGAATAGATGCCACATGCACATATAAAGAGGGAACTTCGTCAAACGAGAGACACAGTATAGGATGGAGGAGTGAATCATGTGTTGAGTCAGCAAAATAATATTAAATGAAAAAAAAAAAAACTAATCTACAGGAGAATACATATTTTAAAGCAATACAGAATTCCTGAGAGCCTTACTGCATTAAAATACATCATATTTTTATATTTTGGGTTGTCACCTGGCGCCTGAATTTTGCGTTTTCATTTACACAAATAAAGACATTTTCACTTTAAATTGTTGCAGAAAAGACACAAATTAGTGCTTAAAAAATACCAGAATACATGACATGACAACATATTCTCCAACTCGTGGCTGCTTGGTCAGTGGACTTTCACATCTACATATTATCCACTAGGTATCCCGGATGCATCTATTATTGAAATTCTGGGATTCTGTGTCAATTTACGCTTGTTACAAAAATTGTGTCTTTTCAAGCTACACTTCTGTTTTCACAGGAAGTGTACAGTTTCTGCTGCGAAGATAAATACAGTCTTTTTCAAAATAAACTTTCGTAGGTAAAACATCTCGTATTCATTTTGTTGTGCAACAAAAGCACATTGTTATAGCCTTGAAATCCAGACTCAAATCTATAAAGATTTTGAGACTGGTCCTCACCGATACACCCTTCCTACCCAAGGGGCGGCACTAACTGAGGCATATTAAATGCCCCTGCACGCAATTGGATAGCACGATAGCCAATCACAGCAAAAAAACAAGGTGACGTATTCATTGCAGTGAGCTCCATTGGTTTGCTGACCAGTGGGGCTAACTGATATATTATGCTTTTGCCGTATCCCGTCGGCAAACTGATATATTATGCTTTTGCCGTATCCCGTCGGCAAAAACGTCCTTCCTGGAAACGAAGGCTTCTAGGGCAGTCTTCTGTTCCTTTCTCAAGGAAAAAGATAAGTGTAGTTGGCTTAGCGTTTCTTCCAAAGCTAAATTGAATGGACACGGTCCTTCCGCAGCTGCCATCTTGGCTGTTTACTTTTCGACTCCTACAGCGCAGCGCTGTTTTCATCATGTTACGCCCGCCCAGAGCCCGCCTCTGTCAGACAGACTGATCTGATTGGTCTGATGGCGATTCACTGGGCTCTGGTCGTCGGGGCCAGATCCCCCCGTGCAGAGCAAATTTGCTGGGGACGGGGCATCTGGATTTCCAGGTTAACATTGTTAGGTATAGGCAACAACAATACTTAGTCATGTTTAGAAAAAAAACATTTTGGTTCTAGCTCTATTGCAACCTGGTCCCACACCGAAGTCATCGAATACTGGCGCCTGGGCAGTGACTTCTGGCGTCAGACACTGACAAAAAAAGCCATCCTTTGACAGTCACCGTTATTGTGTAACGTCACCTGACAGCGTCAGGGGGAAACACGGCGGGACAACAACGTAAGTTTAGGGGGTGAAAGTCCAAGTAGGGCAGATGGATGGGGTGGTAGATGGGTCCCACAACTACCAACTATCAACCAGGAGGCCGGTGTTTGCTTCCTGTATGATTTTAGAGCCAAACCCTTATTTTTCACGAAACTCAACCACGTGCTTTTGTTACCTAAACCCTACACGAGTGTGTTGGCTAAACATAACCAAGTGCACTTGTTGTTCAAGGAAATAAACGTAAATTTGCAGTGTTGAAACGATGCAGTGCGTTTATTTTTGAACGAGACTGTATGCAAACTGCTCATTTCCTGTGAAAACAGACGTGTATTTTGAAGACAGAAGGTCAACAACCAACACACAGGGTACCTTGCAAGTCATATGTTGACGTGGAAAGTCCAAGATCAAATGCCAATACGTGACAAGGTCGGAGTGAGAATGTGTTGCCTGTTGGAACTTTCCAGAGCTTTAAAATATGTTCTTGTCCCATAGCATTTCAAACCGACACCATCTGGTGGTGTTATTAACCACAAAAGGATACCCAATTTTTGTCTGATATGGAAACCAATGCCCAAGCAGTGGTATTAGATGACTTTGGAATGAGAATGGGTTGGAAATGTAGTGTGTGATGCTCAGTATATCAGGGTATATGCAGGAATCCTGAGGTTAATTTCAATACCTTTTTAAGACTTTTTTAAGACCTTCCAAAAAAACCTTAAGACCTCATCGCCACTTCAAGCTGTCGTTAGCAGCAACACATCTTTAATTTATTAAACAGTTGTAGTTTGCAATTAAATCTATGGAGCACAAACATACAACAGAACTCAGATAAGATGAGAAGGAATAAAGCTTGAAAGAATAAATTAAACCAAAGGCAAGTTTATTAAAATACACCTTAGGTCATAACAAGTAACACAGCTCTACAGCCCAACATCAGCTATTCAAGGCCAACTTGCTGAAAACAACAACCTTATGGCTAGCCCCTTGCATGTGGGATTTAGGGCTGACCCAAAAAATTCGAAGCTTCAAAGCTTCGTTCGATGGCATGGGATTCAATTGTGAATTTTTTTTTTTGAAAATTCGGCCTTTTTTTCTCCCGTTTTTTTAGGGGACCTTGAACGCAACACTAATCATGCCATCCGTTTACGGTTGTTTTTTTCCCCTTTAGCCATATGTAAACTCAAAGAACGAGAAGCAATGTCTGTTAGGCATATAAGATTTCATGTTCCAGTTCCAGTTTGTGTTTTTAATTGATTGATTGTTTTTGGTTGGTTGACAAATAAAGGCCGGCCCCATTAGGCCGAGTAAAGAAGTCATCTGGTCTGATTGTTGCATGAA
>NC_065529.1:7464913-7473492 GCF_006386435.1 Epinephelus moara
ATATATATATATATATATATATATATATATATATATATATATATATATAAGTACACACACACACACACACACACACACTATATATACCCTTACAGTATAAGAGCAGAGTGATGACCCAAACACATGCTATATTCACAGAGCCTTCACTAAACAGCAATGTCCTGCATTAGATAAGTATGCAGTTAAAACAACCAAAGAGCTAAAACAATGGCCAAGCACCAGGAAGAAAAGACTGAATTTAAAAAGAAAATAAAAAAAGACACCTAAAAACTAACAGATATAATACAGACAGACACATAGAAAGTTTCTAAAAATATTAGTAAAACTATGATGTAATATTCATAGAAAAAAATCTGCTCAAAACTCATCCATCATCTCTTGTTTTGCACACACTTCCTGCTGTTATTCCATTCAATATTTGAGTTAATTGAACAGTTTATCAGTTGTTCTATACTGTTATTTTCATGCACTGAATACAAATGAAATATCCATAAAATATGTTCCATAGTCGGGTCGTCAGTTTACTTTTCACAAAAAGGTTGGGAACCACTGCTTGAGGAGACACAACACAGTCAAAATATTCTGCGGCTTTCTCAAAATATTTCAGGTTTCTACCATCAAGAGTGATAATCACAGTGTTTAAGAGAAATTTGATTAAATAATGCAAACATATGGCTTCAGAACGGAGGTGTATAGCAGAGCAGAGGAAGAAGTCTCCCCGGTCCAAAGTTAATCTCAGCTTGGAGGAGTTGTGCGAGGCGAGAGCAGCACTTGAGAAGTTGAGCACAAAGCCAAGAACTGATTATCATTCCGGAAAGAGAATAAGCATATTATTCAAACAAATCAGCAATGGAAATCATGCTAATTAATGCAAGATTTCTTTTTTTTTTTCTTTTTTGCTCAGGCTAGGTAAAAAAAAAAAGATTAATAGACAAAGTTGTTGTTTTTTTTCCTGCCGAGAGTCCACAAGGATTCATGACTTCCTCTTCCTTCTGTGTGACACCCGTGCCTGTTCGAAGGTAAACTGAACAGCTGCGTTGTGTCGGAGTTTGAAAACATGACGTTCAACCAAACAAACAGAAAGCACACACTCAAGCACAGGGACAGGCCCGAGTAACCTTCAAGATCCATTCTTATTGTCTATCAATGTCATGTGTGTTTGTGCGTATTGTGTGTGTATGGTAAACAGCTGCTTATATATAACCTTTATATCAAGGTCATGTTCACTTCAGCAAAGACAGCATCTGTTGCCAGGCAACAACAGGAGGCTTTAGGAAGTGCTCCATTGAGCAGCAAATGTTCAAGTCAAGTCAGAGAGAAACAATGAGACAGATATTGACGGTGATCGACGGAGACTGATTGTACCGCAGATCACTGGCAGGGACGCTGCGTTACACAACGTTGCTTTATTTACCAACACTGCTGATGGGGAATGGACGGCAAGACACAGCAGAGGTAATCTGAATGCTCTGATGTTAATTAAGCCATGATGCTGGGGTATTGAAACCTGCATTAACCCTCTGAACCCTCAGCTGCCTCTGCTCAGTTTCCACTCCCCTTAACTACAGGCTTGTTGTCTCTATGAGTCTCGGCTAGGTACGCCATAAATAGTGACTGTGAATTCTTAAACTGTGGTCAGGGCGTTTATGTAGCTTTACTGCAGAGAGAAACAGCAATTCATCTGAAACAAGCTCAGAGACTTTATTTCCCAGTTTCCCTCTTTTTTTAACTACAGTATTTTCCTATATTTACACTCACCAACCACTTTATTAGGTACACCTGTTCAACTGCTCATTAATGCAAATAGCTAGGCAGCCAATCACATGGCAACAACTCAATGCATTAGGCATGTAGACATGATTAGTGCCAGCTGAGCATAATTTAAACACCACAGCCTACCTGAATATTGTTGCTGACTGTGTCCATCCCTTTATGACCACAGTGTACCCATCTTGTGATGGCTACTTCCAGCAGGATAACACACCATGTCACAAAGCTCAGATCATTTCAAACTGGTTCCATGAACATGACAATGAGTTCACTGTACTCCAACAGCCTCCACAGTCACCAGATCTCAATCTAATAGAGCACCTTTGGGATACGGTGGAACTCTGCAGCAACTGCGTGATGCTATCATGTCAATATGGACCAGAATCTCTGAGGAATGTTTCCAGCACCTTGTCGAATCTGTGCCACAAAGAAATAAGGCAATTCTGAAGGCAGAAGAAGTCCAACCCGATACTAGCAATGATTTCTAAAACACATATTGTAGTCATTCACTAATTATTCCCAGGCACATTCACTTTTTTTAACATGTTTTTTTAAGCTACTGTCAGTAAAACACAATAACATCACTCAAAACCTGACAGAGGAGAAGTCAATAAATGCAGTATTTCTTCAAAGAAGTAAAATATAGCAACACAACAAAGACACACTCAAAAGATTATTTTCATGGAACTGTTTGCTGACACATAAACCATAGCTATTTGGTAAGTTTTTCAGTCTCTGTATTAAATAAATAAATGAATAAAATCACTTGTTGAAGTTTTAAAGTGTGAGGGCAACCAATCTCACTCTGCCAGTGTGTACTTCTTTCACACACTGATCAGCTTTGATCAGCTACCATGCTACATCACTGCTGGGTGAGCCCACAAGTACAACAGACCAAGCCTGGCCACATTGAGCTGTAGCACTGGGTGACAGAGGTTCAAGAGACTTACACCTTTTAACACATAAACTCAGTTATGCACAGTGTTGGGCAGTAATGCGTTACAAGTAATACTATTACTTTGTCCAGTAATGAGTAGTGTAACTAATTACTAATGAAGTTTCAGTAATAATATTACAGTTCCCCTAAACCAAACAACTTGTTACAACGTTACTTTTCTGATCACATCACTACTAACTTGAAATACAACAATCACATCAGCTGACTCATTTTCATAATCATCGCACTGCGCATGCATGCCACATAGCAGCAAGCTAGTTGGAAAAGCTAACCATAGCGGTTGAAAATATTCCCATCACTTTGATTTTGTCCGGAGGAAAGATGACAAGAACATTGTTGCTGCAGGTAGTTGGACTACAACTTTTTGAACTGCAAAAAACACGTCCTCAAACCTCCAGTCTGAAACACCTACCATGACTGACAGCACAACGTGAGGCTCCAGGAAATACACCCCACCGAAGATTAGCCCTCCGTGACCATGGAGGTCCGCTGTATTCCTACACTGGCTAAACAACCAAAACTGTATTTTAATTGTGGCCAGCTGCAGGCTACAAAGAAATGACGAAGCTTGTGGCTGGATATGTGGTGGATGAAATGCTGCTCCATGAATGATTATCCACCAGTGATTACCCAACATTCATACAAAGGCACACATCAGAATGTTGGGGAGATGCATATTTACTCATTCTATTGGGTGTAACAGAAAAGTAATATAATGAGTAGCGTCACAAATTACTGTTCGCAGGGAGTAATATGCAAAGTCATTTTGTTACTTTTGAAAAGAGTAATGAGTAATACATTACATTTTTAGAGTTATGAGCCCAACACAGTTTATGCATTTCTAAAAGTTTATATTCCCGCAACAAGGAAAGTTGTGTGGGAGGAAAATAATGTCGTCCACTCAAAGAGAAGAAACAAACACAATACAAAATTCTGCAAGCTCGAGAATGGCACAATATGAGGCCCTAAAGTTGTCATATTCTCCTGTGACTGACCAAAATGTGACGAGCAATTCAGAATCACCCTCTCCTTTATCAAACACAGCCTCCATGTGCACTGTATAGTGACTAGTGATGAGGTGACCAGCTCTTTTAAGTAACCTGTCGGGATGACCAAGTAAACCATTATCTGTGTCTGTGTCTGTATCTGTTCAACCAACTGAATTATTTGTATCTGTACTCGGAATGGGCGGAGTTTATACCAGAAGTGGATGAGGTTTAAATCAAATCAAAATACCAACACAGCTGTCACAAACTTACCTTTCAGTCCAAATTGACGATTACAGCTGTGGGTGTGTGCTTTGTACTACTGGGTTAGCTGCTGAATGAGATTCTGTCAGAAAGACTTTCTGAGTCAGGAGTTAACCTGACTCTTGTGCCCAGCTGTGCATGCACCACACAGAAGCAGGATTTTGTGTTAACTTTTGCTTGCAAATGGACTGAACTCGTTCCTCTTTTAGACTCTTTAAAAAAGAACAAGTCATTCACAAACCTAGTATCGCTAAGAGGTAAAAGTTTCTCTCAGACTTCTGTCACATACACACACGAGCCACTGATACACGTCAGTCTCTCCTCCTATATTTCTGTTGTCCCACATCAGAGCTTCTGAAAAATACATCAGCTTAAATAAACACATTTTAGTGCCACATATCCTTGCTGTGACCCCAGAGAAAAGAAACACTATCAGATTTATAGGGTTTTTAAAAACACTGCAAATCCATCCAGAGGAACACTGTTTTTTCCAAACTCAAGCAGGCTGAGTCAGAAATCAATACAGTACACTTTCTGATACAGTGATGTTTTGTGATCCTGACTGAATATCAGCTAAAAGTCTGAGAGGCCCTGAATATGAGTAACTCTGGTTCAAAATTACGTCATTACAAGATTAGATCCAGCCATGACAAGGGGTTGCATGGGCATCATGGAGAGTTTCAGTAATCTGGATAAAATGTTCACATGGATATGTGTTGTTAGTGTTGTGGTGTGAATTGTGCCAGTTTCTCATGATGCTTCAAAAAAAAATCGATATGGAAACTTATAAATTCTTCCATTTATCTCTTTATCTATCTATCCATCCACCTAAGTTTCTAACCAAACTAATGCATAAGTGCAACAAAGTGACCACTCATCCTCAGATTCAAAGGGTCTGTCAGCTGTTAAAATGCCTACACACACTTCATCCCACAAACAGCACAGAACTCAGCAGACCTACCTCTCACCTGTAAGTAATGAAAGGATACGTCCGGGCACCACAGGCTTCCTGTTGACCAGAGCGAAGGACAGCTCTGTCTGCAGGAACACGGACGAGGCCTTGATGAAATGCTGTCCAAAGCGAAGGGTCAACATGTCCCACTGACTCACAGGCCTGGAAGAGACAGCAGGTGGTCAATAACATCAGACTGAACAAGGATTCTGCTCATCACACAAATCCGCATACAGTACAGCTGGAGGTCTTCACTCAGTGACCTTACTGACATTTTTTCACTTGATTAGAATCTGATTTGGCTTTAGGTCATTCCAGAACATTATCACAAGAATCAAAAGAAACCAGATATAGTCACAATAATGTATATCATGTGAATCTAACTATTTGAAAAGACCAATAAACTTTTTTTATTATAGTCACTTACACAAGCACTAGAAAAAGAAAAAAAAACATTTCTACACAAAAGAAGCTTTGTTATAATCTCTGATAATCATGATCCAGTTTACAGCCATGTCTGTCCAGATATGAAGCCATTAGTTGACAATGCTTCATATATGGATGTCGTTTGTAAGAAGCTACCAATTATAAAACATGGATGCTTCACACACATCTTCCCCCTGATAGAACAGAAGATCTATACAATCAGCACAGTTTCAAGGTCAACCCGGTCTCACTCCAAAGTCACTGAAATTCGGCGCTCGGGCAGTGACTTCCAACATCAGAGACTGACGAAAAAAGCTGTTCTTTCACGTCGGCATATGTGGCCAGTCACCATTATAGTTTAACAGCACCCAACGGTGTCAGGGGGAAACATGGCAGGACAAGACTAAAAGTCAAGGCGGCTAAACTCCAAGTAGGGTGAGTGGGAGGGTTTGTGGATTGGTCCAACAACCACCAAATTTCACCTGGGAGGCCAGTGTTAGCTTCCCATAAGATTGTAAAGTCATACCCTGTTCTTTTTTCCTAAACCCAACCACATGCTTTTGTTGTTGAAGAAAAAAAAACATAAATTTGCAGTGTTGTACCAAAGTAGTGCATTTATTTTAAATGAGACTGTATGCAAACTGTACATTTCCTCTGAAAACGGAAGTGTATTTTGAAAAAGATACATGCATTCCTGGGCAAACTTGTATGAAATTTGGTCATAGTTATTGTATGAATTCTTGAGTTATGGCCCGAAACATGTTTTCAGTCACAGTGAACTTTTACCACTAAAGTCAGGTTGAAAATCAGTTAATCGTTGAGTCATTTGTGCCAAAACTAGAGGAAATTCCCTAAAGCCCTCTTGAGATATTGGGTTCATGAGAACGACATGAATGCAAGGTGGGTTAGTGGGTTTACAGAGTTTCAAAAAATTTGGGTAGAGAATAAAAAGGGTAAAAGAGCCAAAGTCACTAGTGTTAACACTGTTAAAGGCAAGAGAAGATTTCTGTTCACGCTTCAGTCTGGTTAATATTCTGCTTCGTATATTAACTCAAGCAGCAGTTAAAAATGGAAGCATGTGTGGCTAACGGGGGCTTATTTAAAAGGTAAAAGGCTCAGCTTGAGAGCTGTTGAAGGGCACAGCAATACACAGTTAAAAACCTCTCACTACCTCCCAACTCCTTTTCAAAATTCTATTATCAATTTCTCAAACAGCCTTCGTGGTTTGACATCCTCACAAATTCTGGCTCTTTGTTTTACGAAAATATGACCTTGGTATTGAAAATGATCAATCTGGCTTACTAAAGCAACGATCAGAGAAATGCAATAACAAGTAGGCGGAAGATATTGAATCAAGTGGATAAATAAAGCTCATGGTTTTCCTTTCATTCAGGTAGTAATCACAGCCAAAAAAAAGACATTATTGTGTGCAACAGTTTTTCTCTTGGTGACACTGCACTGTGGCAGAGAGATGAATCCATCTTATCAGACCATGTCCAAGATAGAAAGATGGTGTCACATCTGACAAACTCCTCCATCAACTGTTACACGGTTGACATCCTGCTGAAAGAAACGATTATTGCCACCGCATAACATACAGACGAGCTGAACTCTCCACAAACACATTCTGTTTCATGAAAATGAGAATCCTGATACTAAAACCCGGCTAATAATAACAAAGGAAATCACTTGGAAACAGGATGGATTACAAAGTACAAAGAACAGACACTCTATCCTGATGGGTTTTCATGTGTACTGACATTACTAATATAATATGCAGGAAGAGGGAAGATGCCCTCTTCCTGCCACAAACTAAACTTTTAGCTTTTTCTTTTCTTTTTTTTCAAAATTCTAACACAGGTCATTTCTCATTCTCCTGCTAGAGCTACCTTAGTGTAGTCAGGGTCACTGTTGGAATTAATTCCTTTGCACACCCAGTCTGTATTTTTGTCCAAAGTGGCCATACATTAAAAAAAATTATGACCTCACGTCAACCACCTTTGCACAGTGATTTCAAACCTTTTATCTGTCATTAAAGTTTCGGAGCAGGTTTCAATTTTCTGCATTTTTTCACATCCAACAAAAGCCTTTAGAGACTTGTTTGACCGAGAAGCAGTGAAG
The DNA here is from genome assembly GCF_006386435.1 of Epinephelus moara. NCBI lineage: Eukaryota > Metazoa > Chordata > Actinopteri > Perciformes > Serranidae > Epinephelus > Epinephelus moara. Next base: position 7,472,391 of record NC_065529.1, read on the forward strand.
AACTATTTCTGGTCTATTGTTACATGTATGTCATAATTCTGATCCACACTATATTACATTACTCAATGACACTTTAGTTAAAAACGATCATAAAAAAAGAATACAGTAAAATACACACAACAGCATTCATACATTAAAAGATGTTTTAAAAAGATGAGTTTTGATGAGTGATTTGAACTGGGAAAGGTTGGTGCAGTCTCAAATGTGTTTGGGGAGAGAATACAAGAGGGAGGGGACGGTTATGGAGAGGGCTCTGTCACCCCAGGTCCAGTGCTTGGTCCTGAGTGCTGTCAAGAGGTTGGCATCAGATGAGCGGAGACTGCGGGAAGGAGTGTGGCAGTGGAGCAGGTCAGTAAGGTAGAGGGCCTGGTTATGGAGGGCTCTATGAGTGATGAGAAGGACTTTGAATTGGATGTGTTGTGGGACAGGGAGCCAGTGGAGGTTCTGGAGGACAGGAGTGACATGATCCCAGGAGCGGGAATGGGTAAGCAGGCAAGCAGCAGAGTCCTGGATGTATTGGAGTGTATTTAGGACTTTGGATGATGTACCATAAAGAGTGCTGAACACTGACATCTTGGAGGTTTGCTAAATCATAAAGGATTCTAGTGGAGGCCACCGATGTGCTCCACTATAGCAGTGTAGCATGAAGTGCCTTGTCAAGGTATCTTGTCTATCTTATAGAGAGGTATCTCACAATGTTACATATTTTCCACTTTACTTCTACTTCACAACTTGTCACTTGTTTGATGTTTAAAATGCAAAAGCATACTATCACTACATTTTAATTCATACAGAGAACAATGAGTGTGTTTTTTTCTTTTAATCACTCTCCGCTAAAAACAAAAATGCCAATGCACAGTGGATGAACTGGCAATGATTTGCATTACTTTGGATCTAGGTTGCAATTATAAACAGGGCTTGACGCTAACTTTTTTCCCAAGGAGCACATGTGCTCCTAAGTTGAAAAAGTAAGGAGCGCACAAAGAACTTTAGGGGCACAATGTAAATAGATCAAATAATGTGTTTTCCGTAATAAAGGTGATGCAAATAGACATTTACAAGCAAAATTATTTAATGAATTTGTATACAAAATGTACAGAAA